>NW_009798312.1:64741-233126 GCF_000520075.1 Aphanomyces astaci | reverse complement strand
AGCGTGAGTGGTGGGAGAGGGGGTGAGCCGGCAGGCAATGCTGCCGCTTCGGCTTGGTGCTGCCGGATGCGCTTGCAGTCATTCAAAAGCACCTTGTAGGCTCGAAGGAGTCCCTTCATGGACGTGGCCGTCTCGACTTGCGCGCAGTGAGTCGCCATCTCGGTGAGATCCTCACCGGCAAGGATGACGGAAGTGAGTTCAAAGAACCACTCATCGAAGTTCTCGGCGCCGAGGAGGCTCTGCGTGAACGGTAGGGCCGCGCGAAAGGTAGCGGGTGGAAGGCTCATAACCAGTTGGAAGGGCAGTAGGCAGGAACAGGCACTTGGCAGGCAGAAGGAATAACTGGAAGTGAATTACTTCTGACTGGAAAGAACCAGCCAATCAAAACTATGATTGATCACGACATCCAATGATGTTCCGTGACCAAATGTCTGCGCTGACTTCTACTCTGAGGAAAAGCCTCTAGAAGGCACAAAAACCTCCTACACAGCTAGCAGACGCTGCTACCTGACTGACAGGGCAGTGGGGATGTTCTCTATCAGAACAGGGTGTTCTGACTATTACTACTACGTAGTAGACAAACCACGAGAATTTTGGAAGTTTAACTATAGCGAATTCACAATATTATAGTATCCGTGATTCCCTAAAAAATCTGGTAAGCTTATCCTCTGCTAAGGAAGGACGTTCAGCAACCTGATTGGACAATTCTCACACGAGACGTTGAAGTTTGCCTGCTACGGGGGTAGGATGAGAAACAGCGTGTAGCCACTTCGTGCTATTCCACTTTCAAACTCGCCACAAGCACCATGCGCCGCCAGCCCCCTCGTCGCCAGGCGATGCTGCCATTGATCCCTGCTCGTAGTGTGAGCCATCAACCACTCCCTCGCTTGAACCCGCCTGCATTGATGGCCACTCAGTCGCCAAGAGTCGTTACCACAACATATCACGACGACGACGATGTGTATGATGCCAATGTAACGGCAATGCCGAGGTGGGAGCGCTGGTTTTGGCTTGCAGGACTCGAGTCCTCCAATTGCCCCACTTCAGGTAGTAGTATATTCTAATCGGATTGGTCAATTTTCTTTTTTGTTTCGCCTGGGACAGGGATTTCGACTTTTGCAAAGCATGAGCTCCGATGCTCCACCCATGACATCGCGTCTGTCCATTTGGGTGTGGTTGCTGCCCATCCTCGCGGCAGGCTGCCTTGGTTGCCTCGTAGCGTATTGCTGCTGTATCCGCCGCCCGGCAACATGGTTTTCCTTGTCAACACCTGCCACTGCCATAGATCGCCCTCGTGTCCATGCTGTGTACTGCGAAGAGCATCTTGTCGTTCACAGCGACGCGGCCGGGCGAGCATCCATAGATGCGTACCGCGTAGTCATTGACCAAGAGCAACTCCCTTCGGCTGCCAGAAGAGTGTCAAACTCGTTGGATGCAAGCATTTCCAACTCCAAAATGGCGGCCACAGAGCCGTAATATCGACCACTTTTTAGGAATCTGGCGGTGGCTCCACACTAGCAGTTCATTTTCCCCCTTAACCTACTCCATTTATAAGGGCATTGTATTGCGTACAATGTATTAGAGGAGTTGCCCGTCAGCGAGACTTGTGCCACGCTCTGGTTAACAAGAATGGAAGCGTGAGCCTTTAGCAGAGTTGTGGAAAACGAGCGAGTAGCGTTGGAACGGTTTGAGCGCACGTAGCATTGTTGTCAACATGACGTCGAAGTATGATGTGGGGAGAACAAACACGTGACGACTGTTCACTGTCGAAACTTCACGCTCAGGCTAAATATAGACAAGCAATCGCAACGGCTGCTCTGACTATTCCTCGCGTGTCCAATGTCCCAGACCGCGTCGTTGAAGATTGCGCCGCTTTCAACTTCTGCCTCCGAACTCGTCGTGAACGTTGCTACAACGTCTCAAATCGCCATGGCCAGCTTCAACCTCTGGGCTGTGGGCATCACCGTGGTCATTGGCGGGCAGTACTTCTCATGGAATGCTGGCTTGTCGGCAGGAACCGTAAGCTACGGTATTGCCTCCATCCTCATGGGTTTCGCGTACCTCTGCATGTGCATGTGCATGGCGGAAGTGTCGAGCATGGTGCCGTTCGAAGGTGGCGCGTTCGGCCTCGCGCGATGCACGTGGGGGTTTTACGCTGGTTTCATCGTCGGCTGTTGCGAGGCTGTGCAGTATATTCTGTACGTCACGTGCTCGTTCGTGGGGTTGGGGCGGATGGTGGCACAGTTGTGGCCATTGATTGCCGAACGTCCGTACATTTCGTGGCTGTTGAGCTACGCCTTGTCCAGTGCGATGCTCGTCATGGGGGGCAAAGCGTACTGGCGGTGGAACATGGCGCTGGCGTTGGTGTCGTTCTCGATTTTGCTCATGTACGTGCTGGAGTCGCTCCCCCATGTGGACATAGCCGCCCATGCCGGTGGTACTGCCATGTTGGTCATGGGGGGGGTTTCCCAGTTCATGCTCGTGTTTCCACTCTCTGCGTGGTACTTTGTTGGCGTCGAGTCGTTGAATCGGTTGTGTGCCGAGGTGATTGAGCCCCGCGTGACCATCCCCATTGGCCAGGTGTCGTGCGTATTGACTTTGATTGTCAGCGCTGTCCTCATCTTTGTCGTGTCCATCGGAACTGGGCCAGGCATGCCAACGATAGCCACGTCGCTCGCGCCCATGAACTTTGGCTTCAAAAGAATGTTCAACTGCACGGACGACGTTGCGACGTGGTTCGCCCTGCCCGCTACGTTTGCCACGGGCCAAGGATTCGTGCAGTCGTACACCAAAGTTGTGTCGGCCATGGCCGGATCACAGTTGGTCCCGGCGTTCCTGCACCACAAGCACCCGACGTTTCACACACCTGTGAACGCCATCTTGTGCACGTCCACCCTCAGCTTTGCGCTGTGTTTCGTCGACTACTACTACGCGCTAGATTCGATGCTGTTCAACACGTGCATCTTCTTTGGGTGCATTTCGTACCTGTCGCAGTGTGTGGGATACATCTACCTCAAAAAGAACTTTCGCAGCATGGAGCGCAAGTTCCACAGTCCCCTTGGTCGACCTGGTGCGATCTACGCGATTCTGATTTGGACCACGACTATGCTCGCCATCACGGGGTTCCAAGGCGACGGCCAAGCGAGCATCCTCCTTGTGGTCGGAATTCTCAGCGCGTGCTCCGTCTATTACTACGCGTACGCCAAGTACCGCCAAAAGTTTTCCGAGGACGAGCGCAAAACATTATTTTTCGCCCATGTTGGTACGATTGAGTTGGTTCACGTTGTCGCAATGGTCTGAAGGGATTTTTGAACGGTGACGCGTCGTTGTTCTTTGTAGCCAACCACAACAACTCGAAGCGAAACAGTCGATCTAGCAAGCGCTACTCTGGAAAATTCATTTCCATGATGAAGAAGTTGGGGTTGAAGCGGCTGACGTCGTTTACAGCAACACTGCGCCCGTCCACTGTCGGCACTTCCACGACACCAGTTGACCGGAAACCCACGAGCCTCCACGATGGAGTGAAAAAGCAGCGAAGCGCGGGGCCTTCCATGGGCCCATCGCAACATGATACCTGCCGACGAACGAAGAATGAACAGCACTAAACCCTCAAATATGGAAGTTGAGGTTTATGTTCAAAACTACGCGAATAGTCTTGTGCACAGAATTTGAAAGTGCATGGCACCTAACAAATGTTTCTGGGGGGAGTTGCCGCAAATGGGACAGGTATTAATAATAATAACGTTATGGAAAGTTTACCGCCGCACTCTTCAAAGAATAGGGTTGATGAAACGGAATATAGTTTCCCAAACGACACAGGAGCTTAGCAAAGGAGTGTAACGGACATTAAATGGGGTAACGGTTACTAACCTTAAAAGGCTTTCAGATCCTGCAGCATTACCGTTGTCCCAACTATGCAGGTCCAGCCCCTTGTCCCAGACACCACCCCAGCTGTTAAAGCAACCTCGACACAAATTGCCATTGCTAGCTTCAACCTATGGGCTGTGGGCATCACCGTCGTTATTGGGGGTCAGTACTTTTCGTGGAATGCCGGGTTGTCGGCTGGAACCATCAGCTACGGCCTTGCCTCCCTTATGATGACGCTGGCGTACACGTGCATGTGTATGTGTATGGCCGAAGTGTCCAGCATGGTGGTGTTCGAAGGCGGCGCATTCGGGCTGGCGCGATGTACATGGGGGTTTTACGCTGGCTATATCATCGGATGCTGCGAAGCGGTGCAGTACATACTGTACGTCACGTGCTCGTTTGTGGCGTTGGGGCGGATGATGGCGACATTTTGGCCGGTGATTATGGACTACCCTTACCTTTCTTGGTTCTTGAGCTACCTCTTGTCCAGTTCAATGCTCATCGTGGGGGGTAACGTGTACTGGCGATGGAATATGGGATTGGCGCTGCTGTCGTTTGCCATTTTGATCGCGTACGTGTTTGGGTCGTTGCCCTATGTGGACATTTCCAGTCACGCAGGTGGCAGCGATTTTTACTTCGTCGGGGGGTTTTCCCAGTTCATGCTCGTGTTCCCCCTCACAGCGTGGTACTTCGTCGGGGTCGAATCGTTGAATCGGTTATGCGCCGAAGTCGCCGAGCCTCGCGTATCCGTCCCCATCGGCCAGTTGGCGTGCATGTTCACGCTGGTGGCGACGGCGGTACTGGTATTCTTCGTCACCATCAGCGTCGACCCCGGGATGCCTGCCGTCGCCACTTCACTTGCACCCATGAACTATGGGTTCAATCGAATGTTCAATTGCACGGACGCCGTCTCGACGTGGCTCGCCTTGCCCGCCACGTTCGCGACCGGCCAAGGCTTTGTCCAAGCGTACACCAAAGTGATTTCGTGCATGTCTGGGTCGCACTTGCTGCCATCGATTCTGCATCGCAAGCACGCCCAGTTTAAGACCCCCGTGTTCGCCATAGCCGTGGGCTCGGCGCTTAGCTTTGCGCTGTGTTTCGTCGACTACTACTACGCGCTGGATGCGATGCTGTTCAACACGTGCATCTTTCTCGGGTGCATCTCGTACATGTCGCAGTGCGTGGGGTACATTTACCTCAAAAAGAACTTTCGCACCATGGAGCGGAAGTTCCTCAGTCCGCTGGCAAAATTCGGCGCCATGTATGCGATTGGCATCTGGATCGTGACCATGATCGCCATTCTGGGGTTCCAACGCGACGGTCAAGTGAGCATTCTACTCGTGGTCGGCGTCTTGGTCGTGTGCACCGTGTACTACCACTTCTACGCCAAGCACAACCAAACGTTTTCAGACGAAGAGCGAAAGGCGTTGTTTTTTGCCCATGTTGGTACGTCCAAGTTGTCGGTGCGACGATTCAAAGTGCCTTTGCAGTAATCATATTGCATATTTGTAGCCAACCATAACAACTCGAAGCGCAACAGCACCTTGCGTGGGAAGAAGCCTCTGACTTCTCTTTTGAAGCACGTTGGCCTAAGAAAAGTGTCGTCGTCATCGACCCCGTTGCGCCGCCCGTCCACAAACGGCACTTCAACCACCGCCCTGCCGCCAGTCACCCACGACAGTGTCGGGATGAAGAAGAAACGCAGTTCTGGAACCTCCAAGGGTCCGTCCACAAAAGATTCGCAGGGTTCTCGACCGCAGATAACATAGTACTGCTACAGATTGTACTGTATATACATATGCCATTAAAGATCGTAACGTATGATAGATGGCCAATTTATGGTTCGTGGAATGCAGCTTTCCCGGATTTCAATTCTGAAAGTTGCTGCATGAAGCTGAAAGGTTGGGCGTTCTTCGTTACTACAGTATTAAATCGGCTTGCATAGAGTTCTATTGGGGTTCATTTACTCCGATTTCAATTCAAATTAAAACAAAATAGGTGGACCTGGATATGGTGCATGGTTTAAGCTTACAATATGCATACCTTATTTTTGGCGATTTCATTTTCTAGCGATTCAATTGGCTAATTTCGAATTCAAGCAATTCCATTGGCCAATTTGAGTGCACCTTAAACTGTCCCGTGCACCATAAACTGGCCATCGAAGTACTATCTGTATTTACAGTTAGTAATTGCATTTGCCAGCAATGTGATACTGTGCCGCAAAATCCCCTTAAATGCCATGCCAGCAGTAATTGCATTTGCCAGCAATGTGATAATGTGCCGCAAAATCCCCTTAAATGCCATGCCAGCACATGGGATATGGACTTACGTGTTAACAGTACTGTAAATCAGGAATATGCTCAGGCAACTTGACAACAAAAATCTTTATTAATGACTTCGCCATCGAATATCAGTCATTTTGTTTAACTATAAATTTGGTACGACTGGTGGTGTCGAAAAGTCATCGGTGTGCTTCACCATCGAATATCAGCCATTTTGTATGAATTTGGTACGACCGAAAAGTATCGAAAAGTCATCAGTGTGCTTCTTTACTGTCAAGCGTTACGTGTACCAAAAATAGGATTGGTGTTTTATTGGAGGTGGTTTCGTGCAACACCACGTTGTTCAGATACGCCTTGACCACGATGAAGGTAGCTCCAGCCCCGTCGTTGACCTCCCCCGCTTCTGCAACAACTTTAAATGTTTCGACAACGTCTCAAATCGCCATGGCCAGCTTCAACCTCTGGGCTGTGGGTATCACCGTGGTCATTGGTGGCCAGTACTTCTCGTGGAACACTGGCTTGTCGGCAGGAACCGCCAGCTACGGCATCGCGTCCCTTATGATGGGGTTCGCGTACCTCTCCATGTGCATGTGCATGGCGGAAATGTCGAGCATGGTGCCGTTCGAAGGCGGCGCGTTCGGGCTCGCGCGGTGCACGTGGGGGTTTTACGCTGGTTTCATCGTCGGCTGTTGCGAGGCTGTGCAGTACATTCTGTACGTGACGTGCTCGTTTGTGGCCTTGGGGCGGATGGTAGCTCATTTCTGGCCACTGATTGCAGACTACCCATACATTTCTTGGCTGATAAGCTACGTGTTGTCTTGTGCGATGCTCACTGTGGGTGGAAAGTCATACTGGATGTGGAACATGGCGCTGGCGTTGGTATCGTTTCTCATTTTGATCCTGTACGTCCTCGGGTCTCTCTCGTACGTCGACATTGCCGCGAACGGCGGCGGCAGCAAGCTCCTTTTCGTGGGGGGTTTTGACCAGTTCATGCTTGTGTTTCCCCTCACCGCGTGGTACTATGTTGGCGTCGAGTCGCTGAATCGGCTGTGTGGCGAAGTCGTGGAGCCCCGCAAGTCGATCCCCCTGGGCCAAATGTCGTGCATGTTTACGCTCTTCGCAACGTCCATCATGGTGTTCTTCGTGACCATCAGCGTCGACCCGGGCATGCCGACAGTCGCGACCTCCCTGGCCGTCATGAACCCCGTGTTCAATCAACTGTTCAACTGCACTGACAAGATCTCGACGCTGCTGGCGCTCCCCGCCACCTTTGCCACAGGCCAAGGATTTGTGCAAGCGTACATGAAGATCATTTCGTGCATGGCCGGCTCCAAGTTGCTGCCGTCGATCCTTCACGAGAAACACCCCAAGTGGAACACCCCCGTATATACCATCGTCGGCGCGTCCTGTGTGAGTTTTGCGTTGTGCTTTGCCGACTACTACTACTCGTTGGACGCGATCGTGTTTAACACGTGCATCTTCCTGGGCAGCATCTCATACCTTTCACAATGTTTTGGGTACCTGTACCTAAAGAAGAACTTTCGCACCATGGAGCGCAAGTACAATAGTCCGTTCGGTCGGGCGGGGGCGATGTACGCCTGTGGCGTATGGCTGTGGACCATGCTGGCGATTGCAGCGTACCAAGGCGACGGCCACGTCAGCGTGCTCGCGGTGGTCGGGATTCTGAGTGTCTGCACCGCCTACTATTACGCTGTTGCGAAGGAGCGGCAGACGATTTCCGACGACGAGCGCAAGGCCTTGTTCTTTGCCCACGTGTGTACGTGCTGACTGCTGCTACTTTGTGTGGCTTTAAATTCGCGGATCGCCCTTTGCTGATCGATTTTGTCCTCTAGCCAAGCACAACCTGTCCAAGCAGCGACGGGGTCGAACCCTCGGGCAACGAGCCAAAAGCTGGTTTGTGGCCAAAGCCCGAAAAGTCCGGGAAAAGAGTGACGGGGCGCCGCCCAAGTCGTCCACGTCCATCATCAGTGCCGTCAACTCGCCAAGCTCCAAAGACATAGGCCGGAATGCCACTGGTGCCAATAACTCCAAGAAGAAGGGGGTACAACTCACAGTCACCGCAAGTCCGTCGACGGCGTTGGTGCGGTAATCAGATTATTATATATACAACACATCTCGACCACAGAGATGGCCCAGTGCGCCATCGAAGTACCTCCCTTGTGCTCGCGTCACGACAGTGTCGAGATAGTGTATGATTGAAGTCGTTACGGAAGTCCTACTAGGGATATAGTGAAGTAGTTGTAGGCGTCAATTGCAGGGTTATTTCATACAGAAAACATGGATGTGACGACGCATGTTTATCAGTGTTTATCAGAGTATAAGGCTAAACGCGTATGTCCCGACGTTTGATTTGCCGCATTAAGTGCAACATCACGTTGACCTTTTGTAACTGTGACTGACCGGGTGAACTTTTAATCGTGACGTACGTCTGGGGGCAAATCTGTTTCCAGCGGAGATGCGTGGGGTGTTGCTTGCTTGCCACGGGGATGTTCTTGGATGGGGGTGGACTGCTGCTGGGTCGTCTTATGCGTCAACGTCGTCACTTTTGAGGTGATCATGTAGAAGACCTTTAGCACCCCACGAGGCGGTCGCCCGTGCTGTCGCTTCGCTTCGTTGTGGTTGGCTACACAGACACAATAATACCGTCACCATCTCACTTGAAAGTGCCAAGTTGGACCGTCAACGTACGTACCCACGTGCACGAAGAAGAGAATTTTGCGCTCGTCGTCCGAAATTGTTTGCCGCCGCTTGGCGTACACGTGGTAGTACAGCGTGAGCACCGCCAGCGTCGTGACAAAGCAGACGTTGGCGCGCGCCGAATCCAGCTGAAGGCTGACGAGGGATACGAAGCTGGCGGCGAAGATCGTGATCGCCACCACGGCTCCCGGCACCCCAAACGGACTGTTAAACGTCCGCTTCATGGTTTTGTACCGTCGGTGGAGGAAAATGTACCCAATGCACTGGGACACGTACGCCAGCGTTCCAAAACTCAAGCTCAAGTTGTACATGGTGGTGTCGGCGTTGGGGATGTGGTGCACGACAAAGCTCAGGCCAAGACTTAGCAGGATCGACACGACGACTGCGCGGACGGGGGTGCCAAAGGTCGCACTGCGGCGGTGCAGGGCATACGGAATCAACTTGGACTCTGCCATTGACGACATGATGTTGGCCATGCAGAGGAGGAACCCAGGGATGCACGCAAAGCATGCTGGAATGGACAGCATGGTGGCATCCGCAAGGGACAGGCCAAAGAAATGAGTGTACCCGCCATTGAACACGGCCAACGACGTTTTGAGGTCGGCCATACCTGGCGGACAGCTGATCGCCGTGAGGAAAATGCTGACGCCCGTCACGACCATCGTGGCTAAGCACGCGACTTGGCCGCGGGGAATCGAGTTTTTGGGATCGTCCACTTCGTTGCACAGCGTGTTGATGGCCTCGATGCCAACGTAGAACCAAGATGAGACGGGGAACTGCTTAAACCAGGCGAAAGCGGTCGTCGTCGAAGGGGCAGCAGCCGTGGCGTACGCCTTCATGTCGGCAAATGGGGCTGAGCCTAGGCAGTACACGAGCACTTGCACCACCAGCATCATGGCCAAGACGAGGTTGAACTTCCAAAACACTTTGCCGCCGACGGTCAGTAGCGACAGTGAAAACCCATTCGCCACGACCCACGTCCATGGCTGGAACGGCTGGACGCTGGGCCACCGCACCACGACCAACTTGCTCAGCGTCACGTTCATCGTGGCCACGTACATGGCGTACTCGAGCACTTCGCAGCACCCAAGCACAAATCCAATCGAAAAGCCCATCGTGCACCGACTGAGGCCGTACACACCCCCTGCGAACGGCAACATACTCGACATTTCCGCCATGCAGCACGCCAGACACGTGTACGCAACCCCCATGATCACCACCGCCACGCCATATTCCGCGGCGCCAACGGTCAGCCCAGAATTCCAAGAGATGAATTGGCCACCAATGACGATGGTCGTCCCGATCGCCCAGAGATCCCGCGAGTTGTGCGCGTGCTGGATGCGGTCTTTGAACGACGACGCCTGACGCTTGAGCAAGTGCGGCGCCACCGACATCGGGATCTTGGGGGAGGTTAGGTGGCAGTGAAAACAACTAGGCGTGAAACGATATTTATAGCGCATTGTTACGCGAGCAAGACGTTTCAGTTGATAGCATGGTGGAGGACGACTTATACGGTGGACTGTCGACACACTGGGTGCACACGGGGACGTGGAAGCGGATGTTTGGACGGATTGGCTTGCTTATGTGATGATAGTTCACTTTGCTATATGTATTATCGCGCATAACGTTAATAATATTATGTTCGCCCCGTTTGTCGAGTTAAATATTGAGTGGTCATGATGTCATCAGTAGTACAGGTCTGGGTCGTTCAGTCGGCCCATAAGGTCGTCATTTCGTGGTGACTTTCGGGGAGGGGGGGCGACGACGGATTCGGGGGACGACTGCACTCGGTTGTGCGCAGTCGACGCAGCTGTTGTAAGCTTCCACGTCTTGGGCATAGATAGAATATTTCGACCTCGAAATATATTAAGCCCACTCTGGGGCGCAATGGCAACGCTGTGGGTCATTCGTTTGTGCTTGGCGTTGTCGAGGTTGGCTAGTCCCCACAAAACCAATGAGTGTGTTGACATTGCAACAGATAGGGGTACGTACCAACGTGGGCAAATAAAAGAATGGACCGCTCGTCGTCGGAAAAGGCCTGTCGGTGCTTTGCATACGCAACGTAGTATAAGGACCAAACCGCCATGAGACCGAATGCAATCACGACGCTGATGTAGTTGTCGTGCTGAAAGCCAGTGATCGACACAATGCTCACGATCCACACGCAAATGGCAAACACGGCTCCTGGGATACCGACCGGACTCCGAAACGCTCGAGGACGGTCGTTGTGTCGCAGTTTGAGGAAGATGTACCCCAGGCACTGCGACGTGTAGGCGGCGAACATAAACAACATGCTGACGTTGAACATGATTGCGTCCATGCCGCCAACAACATTGTCAGCTATGCAAAGCCCCAAGCTCAGCGTTGAGCCCAACAGGGTAGCGTGCACTGGAGTGTTGAACGTGGCAGATCGTGCGCCAAGTTTTGGAGGCAGGAGCTTGGAAGTTGCCAAGGCAGAAATGACGTTCGTGAAGGCCATCATCAGTCCCTGAGTGGTGGCAAACGTTGCAGGAATGGACATGACGGTCGCCGACGCCAGCGTGATGTTGAGTGCTAACGCGTAGCCATGGGAAAGCGGTGCGAGTTCGTGAGCTACGAATGGCATCCCTGGCGGCAAGCTCACGGTGACGAAAAACACGGCCCACGACGTAATCAGCAGCGTGAGAACGCACGCGACCTGGCCCTTTGGAATGATCCCTTTGGGGTTGATGACGTCGTTGCTTAGCATGTTAAGCGACTCGACACCGGAATAGAGCCACGAAGCTAGCGGAAACACCTCGATGAACGAGGCGAAACCCCCCATGACGAGGAAGTCGCCCCCAGCAAAATGACTCACGTCTGCGTACTGCAACGATAACCCGCAAAATACGACAATGCACACGATGGAGGCAACTGCGACACATTTGCTCCAGTGCCAAAACACTTTGCCCCCAATGGTCACAAGGCTCGCCGCCACGATGTACGCGAGGACCCACATGACGTACAGCCCGTGCTGTGACAGAGGGTGGTAGATGCTCACCATGTGGCCTAGTTGCAACATGGAGCACGACACGTACGAAATGTATTCCATCGCTTCGCAAATCCCCACGAGAAACCCCACGTAAAAACCGAGGGTACATCGCGCCAAGCCGTACGCACCGCCTGCAAACGGCAACATACTGGTCATTTCCGCCATAGACAGCGCCAAACTGAGATACGCGAGCCCCATGAGCACCACCGCCACGCCGTAGCTGACGGTTCCTGCAGCCAGTCCACCGTTCCATGAAAAGTACTGACCGCCGATCACGATCGTGATGCCCACGGCCCACACGTCGAGGCTGTCGTGGGTGTGTTGGATGAGTTCTTGGATGGAGCTCCTGCGACGGCGCGACTGCTTTCTTGAAGCACGGCCAAGAAAGCCATCGATGCTGCGGCGCATTTGGCAATTGGAAAACTCGCTGCTCGACGGGAAACCGAGCTGATAATTTGAAACCGCTAGGCATGAAAACTAGACATGGTTACTCGACGTTACAAATAGCATCGGTGGTAATAATCAAGCAACAACGTTAACTGGATAGACTAACGCGACCTACTACTAGTATAGGCGCACTGTAAGCTGTGCAATCTCTGTCGCACAGATGCGCGTTACTGTACTGTATGTTCCAGGGGAACAAACGACTTTATTCAGGGTCTGTCGACCCTCTCCGACTAGATAGCTGTAGGTCCCATTCCGTGGGGGCTCTGATGATTGGCGGGGTGGGTTCTCGGCTGCAACCTGAATTCCCGTCCCCACTGCGCCGAAAAGATGATGACGTTCCATTTTGCGCCGGTCCTGACAGTGGCGGCAGCTCCCTTTCTTCGTCCCCTTTAGAGCCTGGCGCATGAATGGAGGTGGCCGATCGAATGGTCGACAGATGCAGCGTTGTGGGTATAAACATGAGTTTTTGCAACGACGGATTGAAGTTCATGACCATGCGTTCGGACACAGTATGCCCGCGCAGCACGCGGTGGGTTTGGGGGGTGGAGTTGAGGATGGCTACATTTATCATTGTTCACACGGTTAGGATGCAATAATGTATGGGGAAAGCAGAGGGGGGGCTGGGAGTATAAACGTACCCACATGCACGGGGAAGAGCACCCGTCGCTCGTCTTCCGAGAACGTCTGGCGGTACTTGGCCACGCAGTGATAATATAATGTCAGTACTACCACGATGCTCGTTGCGACAATCAGACTGACTTCGTGGTCGTCTTGGAAGCCGACGATGGAAATCATGGTGAAGATCCACACCAGCATGGACACGATCGCGCCAGCGACGCCGAATGGGCTTTGAAACCCGCGGTCGAATCGCGTGTACTTCCTCTTGAGGTAGATGTACCCAATGCACTGCGCCGTGTACGCGATGCTGGCAAACAACATGCACACGTTGAACATGATTCCATCCAAATGGTCGACGTAATAGTCGACGAAACACAACCCAAAGCTCAAGACGCTTCCCCCGACAATCGCATACAACGGGGCGCCACATCCGTTCCACGATCGATGTAGCACATGCGGAAGCAACTTGGAGCTCGCCAGTGCTGTCACGATGTTTGCATAGGCTAAAATGAACCCCTGGATCGTAGCAAACGTAGCGGGGATGGAGAGGAGGGTGGCCGTTTTGGCAGTCACGTCAAAGAGCATGACGAATCCGGCGTTCAGAGGCATGAGTTCCGTGGAGACAGCGGGCATGCCGGGGGGGAGTCCAATGGTGACGACAAACACCGACGCGGCGGTGACGAGCAGCGTCAGCATACACACGATTTGGCCGCGGGGGATGGTCACCTTGGGATCGTGTACTTCGTTGGACATGGTGTTGAGGGCTTCGATCCCGACAAAGAACCACGCCGAGAGCGGAAACGACTTCATAAACTCCATGGCGCCTCCGATGACCAAGTAGTCGCGTCCCCCTGCATTTGCCTCGAGATCCACTTGTCCCGCCAACCCAATGCAAAACACCATCAAGATCCCGATCGACGTCAACGCCAAGAAGGCATTCCACCGCCAAAACACTCGCCCCCCTACCAGGAGCCCCCCACATGCCAGCACATACGTCACAAACCACACACCAAACTGCCACATCACCAGCTCAGGCCATTTCGTGGTGAGCATGCGACCCAGTTGCACCACGGAACACGTGACGTACATGATATACTCGATCGCTTCGCAACACCCCATGAGAAACCCGACGTAGAATCCGAGGGTGCACCGCGCCAGGCCGTACGCGCCGCCAGCGAACGGCAGCATGCTGGTCATTTCAGACATTGAAAGCGTCAAACACAGGTACGCCAGGCCCGTGATGACCATGGACATGCCGCAACTCAGGGTCCCGGCTACGAGGCCACGATTCCACGAAAAGTACTGGCCGCCAATGACGATTGTGATGCCCAGTGCCCACATGTCAAAACTTGAGTGCTGATGTGTGTTTGGCCCGCGGAGGTTGCTCAATTGGCGGAGGAAGCCCCGACCGAGAGGCGCCACCTTGACGGCGGGCATGTCGAATTGGGTATGCCAAAAATAGAATGTCGTCAGCGTGAGCCCCCGTGACGCTGGTCAGGCATGTATGAAGTAAAACTACCCAATGGCGACGGTCCCGATATGTGGTTAGTTAGCCACAACTCTCCGTTTATTATTTATAACTATAAATCTGGTTAGGTATGTCTGAAGTAAAACTACCCAATGGTGACGGTCCCGATATGTGGTTAGTTCGCCACAACTCTTCGTTTTTTGTTTATAACAGTATTACTACCAGGGATGGACTTTGGCACAATACAAGATCACGAAAGTATACGACGACGCACAATAGCTAAGTTCTCCGACAGCACGGCAACCAACTACTAAGCTCGAGGGCTTTCTACAGCTGGAAAACTGTTTTCAATTACGACTTATCGTGGTCACCGATCCTGACATGCAAGTCCCTGGCGTATTCATGCAGGACATACCCCACACTTGCATCCCCATTCATTGTGATGACGGGGAGTAGTCCAGCGCTTGCAAGCGTCGTCCGCAAGGCGTCGGCGCTGTCCCCCTCACTCGTGTGAGCTTCTCCTGCGATAACGGGACCAACCGCCTCTTGCAGCTGGGCAAGGAATTCGGTCGATGGCAGCTGTGGCAGTACAAGCAGCCAACGGGTGATTCCGTCCTTGAGAACGTGTGAAAATGACACAGCTGTGGTGCATGCATCGCGCATTTGCGGAGGTAGTTCATCTGCGTGACGAGTACAATCGAGTGCGAGCATGACAGCGTCACGAGCAGTTGAAGGGGAGGCAGGGGGACGCTGCCAGACGACATTGGAGCCGACTGCAACCACACGCTCGTGCAAAATGGGCTCGAGGATCTTTTCCACGATGCTGGAGGATGGCGAGCCGATGCGGGTGGTCACCGGTGGACGGAGGGACAGACCAGGCTTGGTCACGATGCCGTACGCATCAAGGTAGTCCTTCGACCCGCAGTGCAGCATGAACGATCGTTCATCGAGGTAAATTTCAGTGAATTCAACGACAAAGCGCTCGGTGCGGAGCTCCAACGGCAGCGGATCGGACAGGTTTAGATCGACCCAGTCGGGGTTCATGCCGCGTCGCGTGAGGTCGGCGCGGACGACTGGTTTTGGAATTCCCACCTGAAGCTTCTTCAATGCGTCGTGCAGCAGGGGATACGCACCCACAGTAGCGGCGGACGGACTCAGTGGGTTGGATTTCGTGATCCTGAAGAAGTACGTTGGGACACAAGGCGTGTCGCGGTGCGTCGCCACACTGCATCCGCGGAGCCCAGACAGTAAAGTCTCGGCGGCAGCACGGCTTGGAGCTTCCCAAAACACGTGAAGAAGGAAGGCCTCATCCGGGTAATGGTCCAGATGTCCTTTTGGGGTTTCTAGGAGCGCCTTGAGGGAAGTTGGTGGCACGTACACGTCCATATCCGACACGCTCCGCGTTAGGTGCAGTACTACTGTAGTACATTCATTCCTAGAGTATTTGAAGTACTCATTCCGAAGTAATTTTTCGTGTTCATTTTAACACGTTACTTTAGCAGAAAATGTCAATTTGATTTACAGTGTTGGTCCTCAGGGGCTTGGTTGGGGAAGATAAAGTCCATGTCCGAAACTGAGACGTATCCGGACAAAATATTTTCGCAATCCAAAAAATGTCGATCAATACTTTTTCGTTTTTTATGAAAATGAGTGTCAGACATGAACGGACTACTTACTGTATTCCTGGCGTCGATCGATGGACTGAGTTATTCCGGAAAGCGTGAACGATTGTGTTATCCGGATAATTTGGGTACTAACCAATCAAAAGCTCGGAATATCTTGAAACATTGACAGAAATATTCCGCGACCAGCCCCTTAAATACTACTTGAAGTAGTATACTAGTAAGTTTTAGCAAGACTCTAAAAATTTCCCAAAGTCCAACATCCAATAAGAACAAGCAGAAAAAGTACTCCTTTTTGCAAAAAGTTATTCGATTAACTGTGTGTATGTATGGTCAATGTAGCGTCTCGTTGCGGCCTCACGGAGGTAAACTACCCCCAACTCGCTGCGTTGGAAGTACAGTACAAAGCTCATGGCTTGCGCGTCCTTGGGTTTCCTTCGAACCAGTTCGCCGATCAAGAGCCTGGGACCTATCAAGAGATTAAGGCTGCTGCTACGTCATTTGGCGTTTCGTTTCCACTGTTTGCCAAGGCTGATGTGGCTGGGCCGTCGGCGCAACCAATTTTCGACTTTCTGGAAGCTCCAAAGTGGAATTTCACCAAGTATCTCATTGGACGGGACCTCCATCCGTTTCAATCGTATGGGCCAAGGACGCCCCCATTGGAATGGAACCGGACATCCTATCGCTGTTGAACTCCAAACTCTAGGACGGTAACACTAACATCACATACTGAAGAATGTACCCTGTACCCCCCCCCCGACAACAATGCCAGTTCCCCCCACTCGTCGTCATGTAAACATGGTGCCTTTCAATATGGTGCCAACATTCCGCCGCTCCATGCATTTCTGTATGTGGTAGCATTCATAAAGCGTAAAGTGCCAATTACTGGCGTATGTGCCCATTAATGACGTATAAAACTAAGCCAATTACTGATCCCTAATTTGGAAAAGCGCCAATCACAGACCACACCTCTGGATATGTATACACGTAGCACACCGAAGGTTAAAATAATACGTCAATAATTGGCACACCACTTTATAGAGGTATACATGTAGCATACATGAAGAGCTGTATACAGCTCAATTGTGCGAAATACTACGTAGTACATTGCACGTTGATAATTGGTGGATTAACGTTACCCGCTACTAGTACGTATTAATAGTACTTCGAAGTACTATTAATAGTACATGTACTACAATTTAGGGCACTTTTCAAAAACGATGCCTCAATCAGGAATTATGGCCATTCTCGTAAAAACAAAAAAGTTGTGTTGCAACAATTGGCATTCTACGTTACAAGTAAGTATTATTACATGCCACGTGAATTGGCCTGCAAGCCACAAGGCCTAACGTTGATTCTTGGCGTTCCATCTGTCATGACCTCTAAACTTCATTACAAAATCATGTTTGCTAGCTGAAAAGGATGAAAATCAATGCTATGGGGGACAGAAAACAAACAGTCCAAATCACACATTTTTCTGAAAAATTGACGTTGAAATTAGAAAAATCGCCAACACCAATAACTGGTTACGCTGTTCAACATGGCAACGACGACACCTACGACAAACAAGCGCCGCAAGGTCGAGCAGAAGCATCCGCTGGTCATCGCCGAAGGTGCTTCTTATGCCATAGACGAGCCATGATGATACTGAACTTGGTGTGTGTAGAGATCACGGAAGAAGACGTTGTGGATGCCCACGAGTTGTCCGAGGACACGGGACTGCATAGCTCGACCAAGGCCAAGATGTATTTCCAGTGGCTGATTTACCCCGTCACAGTGGAGGTGGATATGTGTGGCCACTATGGTACTCATCGCAACGATGGCTAGGACTTTTACGCCAACTACTGGGAGCGAAAGCCGCTGCACATCAAACGGAACTTCCCAGACTATTACGATGGATGGTTTAACCGCCAAGAAATCGAGCGCATGCTGAAAGAGCACACGCTGGCGTATGGCGAAGACATCGACCTGACCAAGTACGAGAACGAGACGCGCACGACTTTGAACCCCAGCGGGACGGCCACGTCCAAGACGGTACGCCTGCGCTTTGCATGTCAATGGTTTCAACCTACATGCCCATTGCAGGTTTGGAAGCATTTCGAAGACGGGTGCTCGGTGCGGCTGCTCTGTCCTCAAAAGTTCTCGGACAAGATGTGGAAAATGCTGTCGATCCTTGAAGAAGAATGGGGATGCATGGCTGGGTCCAACACGTATCTTACGCCCAAAGGCACCCAAGTACGACCTAAGTACTGCAAAGTGCACTTGCATATTGACGCCGCTGTGTAGTCATCACGAAATGTCCTAATACCGTACTAGGGATTTGCGCCGCACTATGACGACATTGAAGCGTTCCTGTTGCAAGTATGTAGGAATCATCGCCCATGTTCACATTTCCGTACGAGTCTTAACATGGCAGCTGTAGGTCGAAGGCAAGAAGCTATGGAAAGTGTATGCGCCGCTGAGTGACGACGAAACCCTTCCCCGCCACTCGAGCCGCAACTTTGCCCAAGACGAAATTGGCAAGCCAGTGCTGGACATTACACTTGAGCAAGGCGACTTGCTCTACTTTCCCCGTGGGTTTGTTCATCAAGCCCAAAGCCCCGACGATGTACGAAACCTCGTGCCTCCTCTGCAAGGAAACTCATCATGTGGGGGCTTGTCAGGTGGACTCGTTGCACGTGACCGTGTCCACGGGCCAGCAGAACTGCGTCGGCAACTTGCTTGAGACGTTGCTTCCACAAGCGTTGGCAGGGGCCATCGCGTCCAACGTGGACCTGCGCAAGTCGCTGCCGCGAGACTACTTGGGCTACATGGGGGTCATGCACTCGGACCTCGAAGGCGACGCCCGTCGCGACGAGTTTTTGACCACGTTGAAAAAGCAACTGCGCCTCGTACGACTTTTCCAAGCTGTGGATTGGGACTTAACAGTTTACTTGCTGGGTGTGCTTAGGTGGTGACGGAAGCCATGGGTATTGTGGACGCAGCGTGCGATCAGATGGCTCGCAACTTCTTGGTGGACCGCCTTCCGCCTGCGGTACGTGTATTGAATGTTGCTCTACAAGTAGTACTTGTTGAGCAAGTGGTCGTCACTTCAATATGTTGCTGGTTTGGCAGCTCGAAGACGAAGAAGAGGACTGTACCGTGGAAGGCAGCCCTCGGCCTAAAATCAACGTGAACGCTCGGTTCAAGTTGCTTCGCTATGGCATAGTGCGATTGGCGATTGAAGAAGGCAAGGCGATTCACTGACAAACTACACTCTGTCTCATGTGTGACATCATCCTGACGATGTATGTACTGTACATGTGGATAGGCAAAGCCGTGGTGTACCATTGCAAGGAAAATTCCCGGAAACACCATGAAGTGGCCTTGTCCCCGTTGGAATTCGAATTGGACGACGCGGAAAGCATCGAGTTTGTCTTCAACAGTTACCCGTCGTTCTTCCGCGTGGGGGATTTGCCCCATGAAGACCCAGCCGACCAGATCGGACTGGTCAAGGCCTTGTACGAGGAAGGGTTGCTCATGTTTGAAAACGACAAACACGACGATTAACCACGTCACATAAACACATGACGACAACATTGTACTTATCAACTAGCTCGTTGCTGGCTCCGCCGCGAGTTGGGCCCATAGTTGCCGCAGAAACCCCACGTCTTTCCGAGCAACGGCTTGACGAACTTGCACCGCAGCATGGGACTCCTGCAACACTTGTTCAAACTGGAGCGACTTGGCGGCCGCCACGTCAATCACTTGCTGGGGCAAATCCGCCAACTTTGCCACATTCAGCCCATAACTCTTGGGACAAATCCCATCGGCGAGTTTGTATAAGAACACAACTTTGTGTTCGTTGGTCGGGTCCACCATGCAGTCCATGTGGCCGAGGGTGACCTTGGCATGGTCCACATACTCCTCCACGAGCGAATGGTAGTGCGTCGCAAACATGGTGCGGCATCTACGCTTGCATTAGCAGTGGTGTTGATTCACTAGAGTAGATAGAAGTGTCTGTCTGTACCCCGTGGTGTTGAGCAGATGCTCCACGACGCCGTACGCAATGGACGTCCCATCAAACGTGGACGTGCCGCGCCCCAATTCATCCAAAATCACGAGCGAATGCTGCGTCGCGTGGTTGAGAATCGTGGCGGTCTCTGCGAGTTCGACAAACAGCGTACTTTGACCCGCCAAGATCCGGTCGGACGCGCCAAGGCGGGTGAAGATGCGGTCCACGGGACTCAGACGACACGATTCCGCCGGCACGAAGCACCCCATCTGCGCCATGAGCACCAGCGTGCACGTTTGCCGCAGCAGCGTCGACTTGCCGCCCATATTCGGCCCCGACAACAACATCATCGAGCCTACAACACCACATATAATTACGCCGTCTTCATTCAGTCATATCTCGCTCGTTCGTCCATGTTGTGTAGCAGTCAATAGGGGGTTTGTATTGATACCTCGATCGCTGCCAAGGTGGGTGTCATTGGGAATAAAGTCCGACACGGTCGAGGCAATGGCAGGATGCCGGCCTTGCTGAATGTCCAGGAAAGGCTGGTCGGTCTGTACAAGCTCGGGGCGGGTGTACCCTTCGGACTGCCCGCTGACCAAGGACAAGCTCATGAGGCAGTCCAGCACGGCCAACTGGTGCACGGCGCGCTTCCAGTCGGCGTAGGACTTGTCAAAGTTGGCAAACATGCGGCGGGCAGTGTCCTTGAGCGCGGCCTCGCGCCGCTCTTCCGCCACCGCGAGTCGCTGCAAGCAGTCGCGGATAAACTTTGTGTGAAATCGCTTGTACCCTTTCTTCTTGGACTTGAGTTCGTACTCTGGCGGTTGCTTGGCGGCCACGGCGGACTCGGGCACTTCGAGCTGGAACCGATCGTCTTTTTTGCTTCCCCAGTACACGATGCTCTTGCACTTCAACGCCGCGCGCTGGGCGTCCAAGTACTCGTCCAGGTCCGTCTCAATCGCCGACACGTCCGCGACCGCGTCGTCGTACTCGGGGTCCATCCCTTCCTGCGGCTGAATCGTGCCTGTTTTGAGCGCCACATTCTTGTCGAATGCCTTGTCAAAGTACGCGAGCTTGTCCTTCAAGTCTGGAAACGTACTGATCCAACGGGTTAGCATGTCGGACGTCCACTGGTTTGCTTGTGTCAAGCTGTGGACGATTTGCACACTCGCTTGAAACCCCGTCAAGGTTGCGACGAAGTTTTTGATCTTGCGCACGTTGTACTGGGACGACTCGTACATGATGGCGCGGGAATCTGGGTGGTTTGGCCGCAATACCCCCAGCGCATGGATACGCGCCAAATGGTGCTCGAGGTCGGGCATGGTCTTCAAGACCGTCCGCAGCTCCACCACGAGCGAATGCTGCGGCACGAGCTCTTCAACAGCATCCAGTCGGGCGTTGATCGCGTTGACGCCACAGAGTGGCTTGAGCAGCCACTCTTCAAACAATCGCTTGCCGAAGTTGGTGACTGTCTGGTCCAGCTGCGCTAAGAGGGACCCCGTGCGTTGGCCGTTGTAGTTGTTGCGAAGCAGCTCCAAGTTGTGGATCGTGTGCCCGTCCAATACCACGTATTGCTGGGATAACAAAGTGGGTTTGGACGAGGATACATCAGAAGCAGCATCGGGCGGCGTGTACGTTTGAAACTGGCTCAAGCTGAGCAGTTCCTGGTCGATCAAGCTGCGCCGGAGATTCCACACACACCCTCCGAGCGCCGACATGGCCAGGAATCCGTTCGTGTGAACGACGACGCTACTTGGATCGTTCTCGTCCATCCATTTCGTCAACGCGTCGGGCCAGACGGCAAAGTACCCCGCGGCCTTGAGCTCCCGCACTGTCTTGGTAGCGTCCCACATCTCTGTACCCGCCTTGAGCTCGCTCTTGATGGCGCCGCTGGCTCCATGAGTCAAGATGGCTTTGGTCTCGAGACTCAATCCGTGCCGCTCCACAACGATCTCCACCACGTGAAACTGGGCCAGCAACGTGCGCAGCCGGTCCCGCTGTAACGAGTCGGTAAACTGGCCGACATGAAACACGCCAGTCGTGCAGTCGACTAGACACACACCAAACTCGACCACCTGTTGCTCCTTCCTCCCACTCGAAGCCGTCGTCGTCGTCTGCTCCTTCAACGTCAACAAGTACGACGCCTCTGAAAACGGCCCTTGCGATCCATCCAGGAAGCTGATTGTGTTGGTGCCGGGTGTCAGCAGCGAGCAAATCTCACGAGACACGACCTTGGACTTGGACCCTCGCATCTTCATCATGTCGGGCGTCTCCGTCTGCTCTACCCGCGCGACGCGGTACCCGCGGGACACGAGTGTGGCGGAGAACTTGGCGTACGCGATCTCTGGAAATCCAGAGTGTGCCTTGTCGCCCTTCATGTAGTTCAGCTCAAGCTCGTTGAACCCGACGTCCGCGTCCATGTGGAACAGTTCGTAGAACTTGCCCACTTTGAAAAACAGCACCGTGTCCATGTTGGTTTGCTTGACCTGCCACCATTGTTGCATCGCCGGCGTCTCCTTGCGCAGAAACTCGGCGGGCACGCGCAACGTCCGACTATCGTAGTCGGGGTCGCTGGGCTTGCGGCCTTCAATGTCCCTGCGATCCGCATGCAGCCAAGGCCACGAGTCATGGAGCCGCACCATGCCGCCGCCGCCACCGACGACGGACGATGATGGGTCGGAGGATTTGTCGGGCGTGACGTGCGCGGACTTTTTGGCTGACGACTTTGTCGTGGGGGTGGGTGGTTTCTTGCCGCGAGATGACGAGGATGCACGGGTGCTGGCTTTCTTTTTGGCAGGTCGCCGCTTGACGGTATCGTCCTCGCTGCCGCTGTCTTCGTCAACGAGGCTCACATCGTCGTCGCTGCTCTCCATGTTTACGTCATCCTTGTCGTTCCATTCCGCTTCGTCGTCTTCGTCGTCGGAAATGGCGATGGATTTCTTCTTTGATGCTGACGTGGGGGTGTTTTGGGACAGACGCTTGCGCTTCTTGGCGAGGGGCACGTCGTCGTCCGAGTCGTCTGCGCTGGAGTCGTCGAGGCCATTATCCTGCAACTTCTTGGCGGATTGTTTGGGGGTGAATTCAACTTGTGCTTTGGTCGCAATCGGCTTTGGGGTCACCTGGGTTGGTGTGGATTTGGACACTGGTGTGATGCCCTTCTTGGGCGTGTCGATAATGGCATTGTCGTTCCTTGGTGTCGACGAGGTCTTGTCACCGCTGCTAGGGACAGACGCCCCCGTCTTCTTCGGTGGTGGGGAGAAGAAGCTAAGAAGAGATTGCTGCTTCTTCGAGCTGTTCGAGTCCGCGGCTGCGGGCTTCTTTGGCGGCGTCTTCTTGGCGGACCCACTTTGCTTCATCTTGTCGCGCGCCAGATTTCAACTCTTCCCTCCAAAAGCAATACTATTAAGATTTAGGACTGGATTGGCTCCTTAATGCAAATATTTCAACCAATCACATTTCTTCGCGGGAACATGCATCTATTTTTAGACCACACTGGACACGCCGTTTGAACAGATTGCGATCCAGGTTGTCCTTGGTGGCGAATGAGTTCCGTTACATTACCAAACCAAGGGGCTATATATGAAGTACGAGGACGAAGGCGGAGCGTCAACCTCCTTCAGTGGCGGCTACCATCTCTCGGATGCGCTGCCGCGACTCCTCAAGTCAGTCGGGCAATGGACTCAGCCGAGCAAATGGGTTGAGACGGGCCCTAAAAGCAACAACGACAATGAAATCACGGGCAGGGACTGGCTGCACGTGGAAGAAGTCGCGGGGTTTTTCTTCTCGGCATCCAGGTTGCGGCGGGAATGCATTGTTGTAGACCAGCCCCAGCACCGGCTGTGGTGCCAACAGTCCAACGAAACCATGCAGTTGGGCCACATCAGCTTTGTGATTCCCATTGAAGATGCCAACGCACATCCGTCGTGGAAAGTGCTCGTGCAAGACCCCAAGCACTACCAAGAATGGACGATTCACTTTCCAGGCAAGGTCAAAATGTTGCGGTGGGTGGACCTCCTGCGCCAAGTCATGCACTCGACCCATTGTAGCGGCGTCGTACGCGATTGTGTGCTGCTGTCTAGTACCAGTAGCCCTATCAATAATACCATGTTATCCATACAGTAAACTTAAATCACTAAATTAAACATCGTGGTGCACTCGTTGCACACAGTGAGTTTACAGGTTGTTGTTACCCGCAGATCAATCCAAAACACAGATGAGAGCACGATCGCCACTGCTACTGTACACGAGTAACGTAGATTGCCAGTTTATGGTGCACGGGACAGTATAAGGTGCATTCTACGACGAGGTCTCTTTCAAGTGCTCCATAAATTGGCCATTTACGTTATTGCAGTATGTACTCCTAGTAGTACTACTTTGCTTCTACTACTTCGTAGATCTCGAACACCCCTATAGTTGACATGTATTTGACCACGCGATGTGCAACATTACGCCATCAACGAAGGTGGACGGAACAACCTAGCCACGACACACGGAACAACAATGGCCTACACGTACAAACAGTGCCACGGACAAACGGTTGGTTGCCTTCAAACCTGCCAGTGCGCCATCGCGTTCGCATCGCAAGTTTATTAAAGGTTACCAGCCTGTCCAAACATCCTTGTCGTGACAACAACGACCTTAGTTGGCGGCGACGCCACCACCAGACTTCAAGCGGAGCACAGCTTGGCGCTTGCGGGTCAACTTGGCCGTCTTGGGCTCTTCGGCCTTGGCCACATTGTCCTTCTTTTCGGTGAGGATCAATTCAATGTGGGCCGGGTTGGCCATGTAGGGTCCAATGCGACCGTGGGCACGGTAGGTGCGGCGGCGTTGCTTGATGGCCATGTTGGCTTGGGCATGGGCAATGTACAACTTGCTCGTGTCCAATTCCTTCAATTCGGCGTTGGCTTCCGCGTTCTTGACCAAGTCCAAGATGATGCGGGTGGCCTTTTGGGGCCATCGGCACTTGTCACCGGGCGCGTTCAAGAGCTTACCTTGAGCGTGGCGGCCAGGGCCTCCGGTGTACTTGGTGAAAGGCACGGCGGCCTTAAATTCCAACACATCGCCCAAGAACTTCTTGGCCTTGACCAACGAGTAACCTTTGATGGTGTGGCACACTTCACGGCAGTGCTTGTAATGCACGCGCAAGTGGCGACCACGGGCCTTGGCCGAGGTGTTCTGGTCTTCAGGTTCTTGGCTGTAGGAAGGCATCTTACAATTGCGATGATAAGTTGCGATTGGAGCAAAACGCCACCGATGGGCCTCCCGACCAAATACTCCCCTGCCAACCACCAACAATTCTAAAACCCAAACCCCATCACGTGTCGACCAATCAAAAGGCTCAGCTGTCAATCTCCAGTGAACTATGAAGATGCATTTGATTGGTTAAAACTATGCATCTTATCCACGAATTAGATGTCGCAATGTGTTTGTTTATCCACCAATCATGTGCGATGAGTTGAATGGCATCAAAGGTGATGTCACAGCCTTGGAGGTGATGGCGACAGGAAGCGCTCCTTGGATGATGGCGGAGTGTTTGACATCACTTTGACGCACTCGGTCGATGTGTCCATATGCAGTGGACCCCAACTTGCACGAATATGAGCAATCACCCAATCACCTCAACTTCAACATTCACTCATCACGAGCTAAAATCCGACGCCTGTTAGTTCACATCCTCATGAACGACTTGGAAGAGTTCGCACGACTGTGGGAGCATGCAGGCTTCCCTGCCTCTTCCCTTTCTCGTCTCGTCCTTGGTGGTGATGCCACCCATTACCTCGCCAGCGGCTTTCGTGTCACGTCCGCCGCGACAATCTCCATTGCACTCAGCGCGATGGCGGCATCGGAAATCTACAGACTTCGCACGGGCCAGGCCCATCCCGTGCATGTCCACCGCCGCGACGCGTGCCTCGAATTCGACTCCCCATCCCACTTTCTTCCCCGTGTCGGCGAACCCCCGTTGAACGTTTGGGATCCCGTCAGTGGCCTATACCCCACCGCGCACGGCGGGTTTGTTCGCGTGCATGCCAACTTCCCTCACCACAAGGACGGAATATTGCGATTGCTTCAACTCCCTTCGACTGCCGACCGTGCCTCCGTCGCCGCCGCGCTCCTGGATACCGACGCGGTCGAGTTCGAAACGTTGGCGACATCCAAAGGCATGTGTGTGGCTGCCTGCCGCTCGCCTTCGGAATGGGCCTCTCATCCCATGGGACAGCATCTGCAACAGCGCATGGAAGCCACCCAGCACGTTCCTTTTGCAGTCGTCGAAGGCCAATCCCCCTTCTCCACCACCACAACGCCATTCTACCTGCCAGGGTTAGCTTCCCCTCCCTCCAACTGCCTCACGGGCCTTCGTGTGCTGAGCTTGACACGCGTGATTGCCGGACCAGTAGCCGGGCGGACCTTGGCCTCCCACGGCGCCGACGTGCTCTGGGTGACGGCGCCGCATCTGCCGTCGTTGCCAGCATGTGACGGCGACACTTCTCGAGGAAAGCGCACGATTCAGCTGGATTTTCGAAATGCCCAAGACTTGGCCACGTTCCACGAGCTAGTGCAATCTGCCGACGTGTTCATCGATGCATACCGACCGAACGCGTTGGCTGAGTCCTTTGAGGGCCTCGACAAGGCGTCTCTGCATGCCATGAACCCGTCGCTGATCGTCGCCACGTTGTCTGCGTACGGCACAACTGGACCGTGGGCGAACAAGCGCGGCTTTGACAGCTTGGTGCAGACAGCCACGGGGCTCAACGTTGCGGAGGCGCGCCACCTTGAGAAGAGCGCGCCGACGCCGCTGCCGGTGCAAGCGTTGGATCATGCGTCCGGGTACTTGTTGGCGTTTGGGATTCTAGCTGCACTCCACAGCAAGTTGACATCTGCGACACCGTCAAACACACACGTCGAGGTGTGTCTTGCGTGGACGGCAGAGTGGTTGCGCCACCTTGGTCTGGTCCAGGAAGGCGAAGCAGTGGAAACGAGTTCGCCCGATGACATTCAACGCAATTTGGAAGTCGTGGACATGGGAACGCATCAAGCCAGGTTCATGCAGCGGTCGCCGAAGATGACACCGCCAACTCGTTTTGACTTCTACCCCCACTCCCTAGCGCAAGACGTCCCAGCATGGCTCCCGCGGGGCGATTCGTAGATTGATTGTGACAATCGATTGAGATGTCATCCGGATAACTTCGAAGTATTAATACTATAAATACTCTCGATTATAATTTTTTCGAAATAACAACGTTGTCTTGGTTGTGCAAAAACGACAATGTCGTGTATGAGAATATCCGGATGACACAGCTCTTCCCGCCATAGCGAAACTGGCAAGTTGCCAGACACGATGATGGACCATGTCGACATTGGCGAAGAAGCGCTAGCGAATGTGATGAAAAGAATCATGCCAAAGATGGATGCACGCACCGTCACGCTGAGCAATCTACTGGAGCACATTCAGCGAGCACTGGGGGCCGAGAAGGAAGACCTGAAGCCGTGGAAACCACTGATCAAAGTGCTCGTTGGCGAACTGTTGCACCTTTGTCCCAACGGGGCGGAGGCCACGCCAACCAAAGGGGGCCATGCAGCTGCGTCGTCCACGCCGGCAACACCAGCGACGACGCAGGCTGATGAAGGCGACGACGATGAGTCGGACGGCGAAATCAAGCATAGGATTTCGCCCATGCTCAAGGCCAAGTCAAAGCGCATACTCTTGGACGACAGCGATGATGACAGCGACGGTGAAAACATGCATCCCAATGTCGTGCATGCGACACCTTCCGCAACCACGACCAAGCAACCGGCTACCAACGAGAGCGCTCCCACCTTACCGTTAAAACCGTCGGATACCGACGACGACGACGAAGCAGACCGCGACAGTAAGTTCGTGCGTCGATCTAATGCAGGGACCAAGAGAGCGCGCAACGCCGTTGAGTCCTCTAGCGACGACGGCAGCGCATCCGACGATCCATCGATTGCTATCGTTCGACAGAGGTCGACCAAAGCAACAGCATCCAACAAGCAACGACTCTTGAAACGATCACCGAATTCGCCGTCGTCCACCACACGGAGTGCCGACGAGAGCGACGAGAGCGACGACGTCCGCATTCCCACCAAGCGAAAGCCCAAAGCCAAGAAGTCATACAGCAGTGACGACGACAGCAGCAGCCCCCGCCCCTCCAAAAGCCGTCGGACATCGAAAGGAAAAACTCCGTCAACCAAGAAACAGCAACAGCGGGCGGCCCCTTCGTCTGCCAAGTCGTCCTCGACAGGGTTGGAATCTCTCAAGCAACTTGCGAAAATCGCAGGCGTGCTGGCGTACGTCCCCCCTCTTTCTTTCATCGCCTTCTCCTTCTTCCCTCTCATGTTGGGTCGTCTAGGCCTGGACTGTACAAGAAACTCCGAGATGCGACGTCCGTGGCCGACGCGGAAGGGATTCTCAGGGATCGGTTGGACCAGGTGGGGGTCACGTGGGGCGGCAAGTACCCCAATCGAAATGACATGAATGCGTTGAAGAAGAAGAAGGACTTGGAGCGGGAATTGGATGGCATCGACACGAGATTCATCTTGGGGTCGTCGCGAAGTACCCGCCAGTCCAGAGGTGCCGCAGCATTCACGCCCGCGGTGGCGATAGCAGTCGAAAGCGATGAGGCTGCGTCAGAAGCTTCGTTCGATGCGGCCACATTTGACAAGAGCGACGACGAGAACAAAGTGTAATATCACCTTGACATTCATTATATGTGGCACTTTGCAGTTGCTGCTGCTACTGCTTGGTCGCGACGACGAGATGCTTGTTGGCGTTGGTTGGTTGGTTAAAGCTCGAGCAGTTTATCGCAGTAATAAGGCGATCGATGGCGAGATCGGTGGTCGGTTGCTTTCTTGGTCAGCATGTCTGGATCCACCGCAAATGTTTCCTTGAGCACTTGGTACACCGCCGCCTAGGACGTTTGAAACACATGAATAGGGTGTACTGATACAGTATCATGGAATCCACAGTAGAGAGAGTATGTTCGTTCTACCTGGACGTCTGGGTCCGAGTCGTCCAAGTGCACAAACAGCGCGTCCATCGAGTACTCGATGATTGTGCCGCGGAAATGACTGCGCGGCGCCGCGCGGAGGAACGTAATGTACGTGGCACACGCTGCCTTGCGCACGAGGTCGTTGGAGTCGTCTAGCCGCTTCAAGATCTCATGGTAGAGCTGGCTCACCGGCTCCTCTACCCACCCAACACCCTGTGATATATCACGTACGATGGCCATTCCCAAATTATAGCACTCTGCCCACCTCCCAGCGCATTGGGTAACGCCACAAACAGATGCTGCAATGACAAACACACGAGCTGCCGTGTCTTGGCGTCGGTGTCATCCAAGCACGACTTGAGAACAGGCAACATCTAATACAAAAATATATGTTTGTCAACCATGTCGATCATCAAAATTGTAAATATCAAGCAGCTAGCTAGCTAGCTACACATCGTGGATATCGAACGTACTTGCGGCGCCGCTTCAAACAAAGCTGGTTGGTTGGCCAGCCCTTGGCGCAACAATGTGTACGTGCATGCCATGGCGACTTTGCTACGTTTTTGGTTTCGATGGTGAAAAGGTAGTTTGTCCTTTGGTTCATTTGAATGGTTTGTCTCTACCGAACGGTGGCTGCTACTTTGCCTGATTGCCACACAATGTTGGGCGTGATACCTTTGACCAGCAACGACGCTGCAAACGGCTGGAACGCCTATACATATATATTATATATATATATTATCCCCGTGGAATAATCGACCATTCCATATCAAAGACGTGTATCAAAGGAATCCCCACCTGGGCCATCAAGTCATTCCCCAGCAACGTCTCGAGCAACGCCAAGAACGACAAGCGCACGTCCGGCTCGTTTGACGGTGCCAAGTGCGCCAACACAATCGGCACCACGACGTGCATTTGGTCTGCTGTCGCCTACACCAGTGAAATCAATCCCATAGATATATGGTTGTGTTTCGAGAATGAATAAATCGACACAACCAAATGTATACAAGAGTCATCGGCAGAAGTAGGATTTAGCCAATCAGATTGCAGGAAGCTATCATCAACGTCAAATTAGTGTGTGGCTTCAATTAGTGTGGTATCACACTAATTGAAGCCACACACTATCCCCACAGGACCCTTTCTTTTTACATACAAAATATATCAGTACAAACAATATCGATCGATAGATTTGGCGGAGATTTACCACTAAAGTCTAGCATTTTGGGTAAAAGAAAGACAATACCATCATTGATCAACTAACTAGTACTCATTAGACGTGAAAAGTCGACACAAATCAAAGCGACGACGTACCCGGCCGCCGCGACGACACAGCGAATCAAACAAGACGCGGCTGGACGACGTTTTTGTCCACACGGGAGCGTCAGGCTTGGGTCGAATGGCAGCGATGAGTTGATTCAGGTGCTTTCGATACAGACCCTACATACACCCCACGACGACGACGACGACGAGGATATCAGCCACGACCAAACACAATTCAACGCTCAATGACTACCTCAATGTCGACATTGCATGCCGCGGTGGCCAGATTCTGCATCGCTTCGTATGCCTACAATCCATCGCACCGTTGCTGTGTTTATGTTCCAAGTTCAACTTGGAGCTGATATTACGGTGTAAAACGCCACAGAGTCTTGGGGTGTGGCCGCCACGAGGTGGTTGAGCACCCAAAACAAGCGAAACGCCAGTACGTCATGACTCGCAAACAGCGGACTGCCCGTCGTGACAATCGTCGACGTCAACTTGGCCAGGTATTGCTGCATTTCAGGCACGTCCGTGTCACGCAAGCCAGCTTCCGACAGTGTTGCCGTGATCGTCTAGGCAATTCCATATACACACACACGATATCAATCGGTTGGTCTAGTACTAAATATATATCATAGAGAGAGAGATAGATGGGTATATAGTTCATTCATCTGTGTATACCTCCATGTGGGGTAGAATCCGAGGGGCTTCCATGCCTGCAATCGCCATGGACAACAGCACGAGGCCGTTGGTTCGGTGATGCGGCGTGTCTTGGCCGGCCAGTCGCCCCGCCGCCTAATCATTGATACATATACATGTGAAGATGGACGATATATAGAGGGATGTTTCGAAACGAACCAACGGCAAGAGGAGTGAGAAGACCAAGTCGGCGTGGCCGTGGCGGCCCACAATCTGCATGCTCCCGGCAACCGCTTCGACGACGGAAGCTTCTTCGTCCCGACAGGACTTAGCCAGCGCCGTCAAGATCTTGTCCACGTGCGCGTTCACGGCGTCTTCGGCAAGAATCAGTACCACACGGAGAATGCTGGCCGCTTTTTGACGTGTCAGAGCCTATAAACAGCCCAATGTCGTTCAGTTTGCATATGGAGTATTTTTCCATCTACATCCAGTACCGTCCAGTCGGAACACTGATCCAGCAGCGAAGGCAACACGGTGCCCAAGAGTCGTTGGACAAGGCGAATGGCGCCGCGACCGGGTCGACGGAGGAACGGCGGCGACTCGACGTACGCCGATGCATCATCGTCGGTGATGTCCATGTCGGCAGCCCCTTCCTCAGTCTGTTGCCACTTGACACTGAGCTTGTCGAGAAACGTCAAGCAAAACGACTGCACGTCGGGGGACTCGTCTGCGATGCCCGACAGAAACAGCGGCAGCAACGCCGCTTCAAACTGCCGAAGTTCGTCAATGTGTTCGAGCCACGAGCCTGTCGTTTGCACCAGTTGCTTGCGAACGGACGGAGATCGATCAAAGAGAACTTTGCTCAGGTTGGGAAGCAAAATGTCCTTCATGAGCTCTGGCAGAGACGACGAACCACATGGCACCACTGCTTCCAACGCCTATGTTGTGAGAGATTGTGAGAGGTCCACTCGCTCGTACGTATGTACGTACCTGCAAAGTGCACTGCCGAATCTTGGCATGCTGGTGGCCAAGGTTCATGGTCAATGGCTTGACGACGGTGCCCAGATGCAGCTTCACCAGCGATTTCCACTTGTGCGCCAGCACGAGCGTGGCGTCGCAGCATGCTTTCTTCGCGTCTGGGAACGGATCGGACGCTGTCTTGCCTAGCACATCCATCACTTCGGCGGGCAGAGACTGCTCTGTGGGCGTCCGCTGCAAAACCGCATGGAGTAGTTCCAGGAGCAGGAGCCGGATTTCCTCGGCCGTTTCCACGAATGGAGCTTTGCCCACACGACCGTAGATTGCAAGGATCAATGCACGCACACGCTCTTCGCTGTTGAATGCACCCAACTTGGCAAAGTCAATGCTGCCGCGTAGACTCAATTCGCGGCACTTCTCCACGGGATCAGCGACGCACACAAGCAATGGCTTTATGAGCTGCGCGTGGAAGAACTGAAGAAGATGGTCCTGGCCAAACTTGGCCACTAGGTCGCTCACTTGACTAAGCTTCTCCAACGACTTCTTGCGCACCATGCGCTGCGGATCGGACAAGCAATTCACGTCGCGCTGCAGCCATTTACCCACCTCAGTTTCCGCCATCGCGAAACCTTTCGAATATTTTATGGTAGTCCTCACTAAGTTCCTAATCAGGATATTGCCGACCATAAAATCAGGCAATATCCTGATTAGGAACGTAATGAGGACTATCGTATTTGTAATGACCGATCGCCATGCATTGGTTATAAATATAGAATACTATAATTTTCAACCAATTGTGGATCCCCACGGCACCAACGGCAATTCGTCTAAATAGGATAAATAATGTCCTGGTTAACGCTAAATAGGCTAAATACTCCTACGTGGACGTTTTATCCAGCACAGTTGTCCAAATTAACCCTAAATAGGCTGAATACTCCCTACGTGGACGTTTTATTCATTTCACGAACAAGCGCCATGACCGAGAAGAAGGCCGACGTGAACTCCATTCCTTCGCCCGCCATTCCCGTCGGCCAGTTGGATGCGCTGAAGGCTAAACTCAAGGATGTGTTGTCGCTAAAGAACCTGCGCGGCGTGGTGCTATTCTTTGGCCTCGGTGAGCAAAAGCCGTTTCAAGTTCCCGCCAAGGCTGTCATGATGGCTCGCACCCGCAAGAACCTGCTCTACTTCGCGACCAACTACGCGTGTGTGGCCATCCTCGTCGGCTTCATTTCCATGTACAAATGCATACCTCATCCATCGTTGTTTGAGTCCTCGTGCTGACACGTCAACGTAGCTTGATGAACCCGTTCTTTTTATTCGTACTCATGTGCATCGCCGGTGGATGGTACCAAAATGCGCAGATTTCTACCACCGAAACCGAAGAGAACAAGTTCACAGTCATGGGTCGACCCGTGGACGCGGCCCAGCGCAACATGGGACTGATTGGCCGTACGATTCTCCCCTCAATCCCGACATCTTCCTCACACGTGTTTGATCTCCACGTAGTCACCGCAGTGCTCATCATTTACTTTGGCGGGTCGGTCCTATTCAGTATCGCGTCCATGAGGTATAATGTCCTTATCCTTTGAACCCTCCCTCACTCACAACTCATTCCTGCTCGTTTCTAGCGCATTGCTGTCTGCATCGCATGCATTTCTCCGAAATTCCAACATCCCAGACGACGACGACCTTGGCTTTAGCGACGATGTCGTGCTCCCGGAGCCTTAACCCATTCAAAACAAAGCTTGCTAATCGATAAGGCATGTTGTTCTATCTGATAATCGGGTCATATGTGCCGTGCATTGGACTGTACATGCCGCATTCTACGCAATAAAGTAGTGCCATAGCCTATTATAGTACTACAGTCGTAGTCATGACGATTGGTTACTTCTGCAATGGTTAGTCATATTAGTGCCGCTTCTTCGCCTTGTTCGATAACGTGGTTGCGTGGACAGTCCACCCAGTCACCATTTGCCCCACAGCAAAGCGAAACAGGACGAAGACGAGGCTGGCGAAGAGCCCCCCAAACCACGTCATGTCCCAACGCTTGGGGGCGAGTTTGCCGCTCCATCTGATGAGGGTTTGATCGTCGCCTTGATGGGATGAATCGCACTAGTCCTTTGTAATGATGGAACGGAAGGGGCATTGTCGGGGCCTGGTACAGCACCGTACGGATGCGGGGCTTGCCATCGTGTTTGGTACCCGAAGACGGGGAGGGTTGCCGACTTCCCACTTGAAGTATCTCTTCGCGAATAAGTCCATAGTAAGCTCGACGAATAGACCCCTCTCGGCCACGCCCCTGTCCTTCCTTTTCAAGCACAAAAGGCACCTTGGACGGTGGAAACCCCCCCTGTATCATCATACACACATGAGATTCAGCTCAGGCATTGCACTTCACAAGTCAGACTTACTCCCACCCACACTTCATTGATCCACATGTCGAATGCATCATCCACGCCCATGGGCAGCGTTGTGTCGTGCGTGTACTCGTATGAATATGGGATACCGTCGACTTCTGCTGCATGGTACAGTGCCACCGACGTCTCGGACACATCTCCGTCGGCCGATCGCGTCATTTTTTAAAATATTGACTCGCGAGTTTTCCTGCGATCTGATTGGTCGAGGATTCATTTTCGAATTTGCCAGGAAGTACACAAGCTGTAAACCATGAACATATGCGACGAACGGCGTAATGCAAGAGGAACACGAGCTCAATCGAATGGAATTTTTTTCGTTACGATGACGATAGATATAGACGCGCCGTACTAGACGACAATGTAGCCATTGTCGCGGCCATACGGCGTAATGACGGGAGCATTGCCTTCGGGCTTTAGTTGCAGTAAATGCACAAGTTCTTCGTCGGAAGGTAGCTGCGCATTGCGAAGGCATGCGTGGGAAACACAGATGAACGCACTGGAAGCATAACAACACATCAAACGATCTTCGAAGAGTTTGAGTGCATTACCTCGTGGTAGCAGCGTACAAGAGCACAGGACCTCCATAAATGGCCGAAAGGACAATCGAGACTTCATCGAGGTGTTAGTATTGAGAGACATCGCGTTGTTCTTTCTTACCAATGGCCATGATACCATTTCGTTGCTCCGTCGTGGTCGGCACACCGAAGATGAATGTCGGTCCTGTCATCTGCGACTCCTCCGTCGCTAACTTATCGCAGTAATACCATCCCGCGCCCATGAGCATCAAGATGAAGAGAAACTGAGGGACGACGAGCCTACAGGTTAAAGTCAGTCAATAGCTATAGCATGCCCGTCTTGAAGCGTACGCGTTGATCAATGTTACGAAGAAGATAACCACAGCATAGTTGGCTACGAAGTAGATGACATTCCGCTGAAATCGCCGCACCATCTCGCCCTTGGAGCGGGGGAATGTGTATGGTGTTTGCACTTGCTCGCCTGGACAACAGAGCGTCAGCCTCCATCAACAGAGTTCGTCGTGTACCAAGTCCAAGGAAAGAATTGAGGTCACGCAAGTTGTCATGGTTGATCAACTTGAGTGGGTTCACTTCCACGGTGGGTGGCGCATGATTCGTCGACAGCATCGCGGCTTCGCGTTGAGCGAGTCAATCGCAGAGTTCGATATTTTGAGATTCCGGTTTGCATACTACGTTTATTCGGATATGACAATCAGTAGGCGACGGCATGCTGTACGATATAATCAGGTATTTTAATACATTTGGATACACAAAATGCATATAACGTATCGCAATGATATGAATAATTTTATTATGAATTAAAACAGTTGTGTACACCCTCCTGACTTTGTCCAGGTCGAGAATTTAAAGTCCACATACAAACATCAAGTTCTTTTGGGACAATCCACGTTGAAGTGCGCATGTGGTGCCAAACAAGGAGGAGATACCGTACGTTTGGGCGAACCGTCTCCCAAATTTTTCATAATTTCTTCAATTTTGCTCGAAACATCTCCAAATGTTGACGTGTTATTCTTACAATCATGTTATCTAGTCACCTAAAATTATAACCGAAATGGGCGAATAGTATTCCAAGCGACGTTTCTTGTAAAACGTTAGTACGAGTGTAATATAAAAGTCCCTTTCAATTAGTACTGTACTATGATTTAAATATTTTTATTCGCTCACATCATTTGAACTGAGATAATTGGGAACTCCCGCCAAGGTTATCAGATGATTTTTTATTGTTTTTGGCTTTAAAAATACTTCTATTTTCGATATGTCGTTAGTAGAAGCAAGGTGGTACACTCTCCTCCTCACAGAGCACTACGCAGTATTACTTCAAACACAGATGCATAAGTGCATGTTCACAAAAAACTTTTTTGCAGGCGTCGGAGTAGAATGGACATAACTTTGCGTCCGTTACGATAGTTGAGTTCTGCCATGTGAGCAGTGAAGAGTTTTAACCCAAATCCAATAAATCGACGTGGGATTTACTCGTTGAAGAGGTCCAAAATGCCATATTACAAAATGGACCTTTTACCTCCATCGTCATAACGTTAATGGCATTTTGGTTAATCCCCAGTCGCGAGAAAATGGGATATTATTTTTGAAATGTTCAAACTCGGTAAACATACACTGTACTTCCACAGCATAAATACAAACTCTACAAAACAATAACCTTGTGTAAATTATATATATATTACGTTAATCTGTAATAACCGCTTATCCTAAATACAGATTTTCAATGCTCCACCACATGCATACTTCAAGATAAAAAGTGTTGTCCTAAATTGGGCAAACTTATACCGTGTAAACTGATATTTGATTATCGGTGGGCGCCTAGAACTGAGGAATGATGAATATTTTCACCGTACTCATCAATTTGTTTTGATAAATAATATCTGATCTGAGTGTTGAATTATCCATAGATAGAGGTTTCGGTTCACATACGTGGTGGTATAGTCTGTCATAAACTGTATAATTTTATAGAAATTGTACGTAGCTGGTACTGGGATCAATATAAGTGGGACAGAGGTAGTATATTACAGAGGTTTTGACTCGAGCAAATAACGAGGTGTGATTGGGCAATACAATGCTCTCCTAAATTTGGTATCTTGGTTGTTAATACCGTTAACGTTATTACTACTAATAGTATGTGGTTTGAGGTTCGTAACGTTACGTAAATGACAGGCCTGTCAGCGTAACAGACAGGCGGTGATACGCGATTGTGGCAAGTTTATACATACATTTTAAGGCCTGGTCGGGGAACAAATTGGGGGCCATAGAGTGAAAATCACTTCAATCTCATCTAATCAGGCACTACCAGCAAGTTGAAGCAACATTATCCAGCGGCACAGAAAAGTGAGTTCGCCCCACTACATACTTCACACTACCGGTAACTTTTAGTAACCTTTTGAGGTCATTCACGATTCACTAAATCCTACTTAGAATAATGCTAAATGTCCTTCAGGTGCTGCATTTTCCATTTGCGTAAATTCAAAAGTACCAAGAGCGTGTTATGGTTCCCGCTAGAAGCACGTCGCAATGCAAAGTGCCCTCCTCTTCCATCCTCGCACTGCAACATTTAACTCGTCGAAACCACTTTGGTGCACACGTGCCTCCAAACCAAGACCCTCCTCGAGGACAAAACATGACCAACTCGCCGCTTGACCTGTCAAGCACTTTCTGCGGCTGCACGTTCGCGACTTAATGAACTTGAACAACGTCCGAGGCGTTTTCAGTTTTTTTGGAGTTGGTGTGAACGTCGCTATATCAATTGGGGTTCCATCGGCTTCTGGCGAGAAATCGTAGGAGAATACCAGCCATTTCTCTACCCCAAGACCTTAGCGAAGTGAAATTTACAGTGCCCGACAGCATCGAATAGAGTTGTGTCCTGTGCTTTTCCTAATGAAATCACATTTATATGGGGTTTTGTATGATAGATGCAGAATTCCAACACCTGCGCGCGTCCTATACCCCAGTCTCAAAACCAATCTAACAACTGAGCACGACATTTCTAAATAATGAAATAATATATTTTAATACTGATGTGGATCATGCGTAGCCGCGGGGTCGATGTTGCCGCAGGACTGGCATCAGATTTGCAAACCCGTCCGTGACCTCGTCCATCGCCTGCTTCAGACCGTGAGCGAACACATGTACCGTTAGGCTAGTATAATTCCCATACCTTGGCACCGCACACGACAACTTTTCCTGAAACAAACACGATAAAACAGAGCTTGGGCTCGAGCATGCGGTAGTACAACGCTGGAAACAGCTCTGGCTCGTACTATCCACCACAAGCGGTAACGCATGGATCCACAACGTACATGACGCTTACGGTGCAAAATGAAGAATGTTGGGTCAAGATGCCTTCCAGGCGGATAGGGTACGGCGTCTTGGCCGTGGCAGTGATGTTTCGAACGGATAGGAACTGCGCCGTGGCCGCTGTGAACCCGATTTTCTACACACGTGATGGCATTGAATGAGCCACAGATACTGACCGACGCGCTGGTCCATAGAACTGTGCTTACCCGCACAATGCTTTCAACTTTACGGGCCACGATCTCCAACTCCGAGACAGCTTTCATGCCCACGACCACGACCTACGAACCAATCAGACGATGGATTCCGTGCAGTCCAGAAGTGGAACGAACCTTGCCCGTGCCGAAGATAATGACCGTCGATTTGGGTTCTCGAAGCCGCATGATCGCTCCTTGAAACCTCTACACATTGACGATCATCGTCCTCAGGACCACGACGACGGGCGCGCACCCGTGGGTTATACTCGACGTTGCGCGCATTCATGACAAGCTCTTTGAGATCAATCTTGGTCGCTAGATCAAACGTGGCCATAATGTTCGCCACGGAGATGTGGTACGTGTCTGCCTGTGAGATCGCAGCATCCGCTGCCGCTGCCACGTCCGCGTCGAGGTCGTCCCAGTCTTCAAGTTCCATGGCAATAGTGGTGCGATTTCGGTCGGACCAATCAGTGGCGGTTGAGGTCCTTTTGCTTTTGAGTTTGAGTTTGAGAGAAAATTATCCGGAAATCGTAAGTTACATACAAATCCCAATATATTTTGAACCACGTCATCACCCAGTATGCGGCCATCAAACGACAGAACAACACCTTGTTTGATCACAGTTCAGTTTCGAATATCAACATGGCGCAGCACGACTCGGTCCAGACGCTGTGCTATGTGGTCCTCATCAGCATCATCGCCGCGTCCAACTTTGTCCTGATCCCCGTGAACGTCCAGCTGATCTTGTCGGCCACGTCCATCGTGTACATTGGCGCCACGCTGTCCCTCAAACTCAAGCACAAGCGCGAAGCCGCGGGTGAAAAGAACGAAGACGCAATGACCAAAGAGGACGCGTACATGTTTCCCGTGATCGGATCGGCGATGCTCCTGGGGTTGTACCTGGCCTTCAAGTTCTTCGACAAGGAGGTCGTGAACCTCCTCCTCACGACGTACTTTGCCCTCATTGGCACGTACAGTTTGACGGACGCGTTCTCGCCCATCGTGCGCCAGGTCGCGTTTTCCGAAAACGAATCCCACTTCGTCCGCAAGTTTACGCTTCCGTACTTTGGCTTGAAGACGTTGGACTTGACGGCGTCGTGGGTCGTCACGGGCGTGCTCGCGGCCATCTTTGCCGCCGCGTGGTTCCAAACCAAGCATTTTGTCCTCAACAACATCTTCGCCACATCGTTGGCGATCAAGGGCATTGAATCCCTGAGCTTGGGATCGTACAAGGTCGGCGCCATCTTGCTGGTCGGGCTCTTCTTTTACGACATCTTTTGGGTCTTCGGCACCGACGTCATGGTCACGGTTGCGACCAAGTTTGACGGCCCCATCAAGCTCTTGTTTCCCCGCGTGTTTGCCACGGCCACCGAAAAGGCCAAGTTTTCTCTCTTGGGTCTCGGCGATATTGTCATTCCCGGCATCTTTGTAGCGCTGTTGCTCCGCTTTGATGCGTTCCGCGCCGGGGTCACCCACGACGACCAGCCATTTGCCCGACCCTACTTCCATGTGAACGTGTTGTTTTACGTGCTGGCGCTGGTGGCGACTGTGATTGTGATGGTGTTCTTCAACCACGCCCAGCCGGCGTTGTTGTACCTAGTGCCCGGTTGCTTGGGATCGTCGTTGATCCAAGGATTGGTTCGAGGGGAGTTGAAGGAGTTGCTCGCGTACAGCGAAGAAGACGAAGAAGACAAGAAGGTGGACGACAAGAAGGTCGAGGACAAGAAGGTCGAGGACAAGAAGTCCAAATAAACGAGTGACTCTCGCTGCATACGTTCATATAATATCCGTCGCACTATAACGTCGCCTTGTGTTAAGGCGTTCCATCGTACAGATGTCACATTCGCGCACTTTCACTTGTGTCCTTGCTGGCAAATTCGAAAATGGCATCTCGGCCAATCAGATCGCAGCAAACCCCGCAGCGCAAGATACAATTCGTTGCATGGGGCTGAACGATCCGCCGCTTGATGTGGCGTTGATCGAAAAGCAGTTAGCCTACCTCGCACAGCTCGGGATCGTAGATGATGTCGACTTCCCGCAGTCTCATGGCCACACCATGGTCCTACGCGAGACTGAGACTCGCTCGTTGCAAGGTCATCGACCGAAGAAGAAGGCACAGTCGATGCTACAGGTTCATCACGGGCCTCCCCCAATTACGCGAGAAGACACCATCGCAAGGATACACCCGCCGTCAGGACCGAGCGATGCAATCATTAGTTTGCCAAAGCGAGGTCCTGTATTACGACACTCCTTTCGTCAATGGCGGCACTTCACCGTGGCTTCTCGGGCTACGAAGGTAGCTGTGCATTCGTTCGACTGCCGCCTAGTACAACGGTCGTTCTTTCAATGGCATGAAGTTACTAGAAGAAGAAGGGAAAACAACTTGCGATGCATGGACATGGAGACCTGGCACCTTCAGCGCAGGCTTCGAGTGTGGCACCGATGGCAGGCCCAGCGGATGCGACTGAGGAGTTGGTACACGAACCGCCCCATGCTTCTCCGCCCTCGATGCATGCTTCGCGGCATCCTGCTGGCATGGCGACGACACTCCAAAACGCGGTGCTCTCGACATCGCGGCATGTGCATTCTTGTCAACCTGGCCCACGCCTTCCTCAACCGGCGGGTGTTCACGCTTCTGGCCCATCATGCATGGATCCAACGGCATCGTCGGCAACACATCATCGCTCCCACGTTCCACCGATGGAACATATTTGCCAAACGGCAAGCCGACATGCGGCAGTACGCGGCGGAATGCGCGGCGTCCATGGCGCAGCTCCGTTGCGCGATCGCCGTGAACAAATGGATCATGCATATCAAGCGCTACCGAGAACTGCATCGTTTAACAACCATGGCAACGTTGCATCGTCAAGCTGTTTGGTTTCTGCGATGGCGTCAAAGTCGCCAAATTGCCCGAGCAACGGGTCGACTCTGCCATGTCCAGAACCACGTCCGGCTAAGACGTATCTTGGGTCACTGGACACGGCACCGTCGGCTTGCGCATGTGATTTCTGCGACGCTGCATCGTTTGCACGCTCAAGTGACCAAAGTACGTTGACAGTTTACAAAGCGATATTGATCCCGACCGTAGGTCTACTTGAAGGCTTGGCGGCAACGCACCGACGTGCAGCTGGAACGTTCTGCTATTGTCATCACGTTGGAAGATTGGAGGGTTCAACGTTGCGTGGCCCAGTGGAATGCTCTAGCCAAAGCCCAACGGCACCGCCGCGTCCTTCGCGCAGTCGCGGCGTCCTTCCATGCCCACAAGCTCGTCCAAAACGCCTTGCGTCGGCTGGAAGCAGCCGCCCACATCCAGTGCGTGCGCATGCGACGTGGTGTGGACTTTTACACGCGGCTCCTTGGACGTCGGACGTTGACAGCTCTACGCCACGTGACTCGACACCGTCGCATGCATCGTGAGTTGGTCGCGCGAGCGCTGCAAATGCACCGGGGGAACGTACATCGTCGGCATTGGCAGGTGTGGATGGATTATGTCCACCGTCGACGACGGCGAAACGAATGGCTGGCACGCGCCGAGTCGTTTGTGGAGCGAAAACGACTGACCACGGGACTGCATTGGTTGTGGGTACGACGGCAACTAGATAAGGCATCTCGTGTGAAGCTGCGCCAAGCGCTGGTGTGGCGGCATCGCCACGTGCTGCAATGCCATTGGCGGACATGGCGCGCCGTCGTGCGCGTCACTGTCGACCACCGCCACGCCGTCAATTGGTTCTGGACTCACCGTCGTCGCATGCCACTTCTGCGGCGGTGGTTTCGGGGATGGCAGCAGTTTCGCCATTGCGTTCAGGCACAGGACTCGGCCGACGCACTCCTCCGAAGCACCCGGTTGACGCAGACGTGGGGGCACTGGGTCCATGTCGTCGCCACAACCCACGCGAGTCGACGCTTGCACTTCCGTCGGCGGCATCGGACTGTTCGCCGAACGTTCCGCTGGTGGAACGCATGGACCCGCGTCCATCAACTCCGCCAAGTGCAGACACAAGCGGCGGCTAAAGTCGCGATCACACATGTTCAGAGGCGCCAGTTTCAAACGTGGCGAGACGGCGTCGCCCGTCGGCGGTTCATCTTGCAACGGGGCATCGTAATAACCAACACCCACGCCAGCCAACTCGTGGGCAGAGCGTATGCCATTTGGCGGTTGCGGTTCGTGCAACATCAACTGGCCCAGACACATTTCGCGGCAACATGGAGTCGTCACCTCCGTGGAATCCTGATGACGTGGCGCGCTGTGGCAGACGGACGGAAGCGCTTGGCCGCGATGCTCTGGAGTCGCCGACATCGCCGCCAACTTGCCGTGTGTGTGCTAGTGTTTGCCGCATGGCGACGAACTCATTTGCGACGGCGGCAGAACGCGCTCGCTCGATGGATTAGATGGCAACGAAGATGCCGCCCCATGTGGCGACGGTGGCTGGGGGTGTATAAGCTGCAGCTCCTGTTTCGTCGGTGGGGAGCCTACGCCCGCGACTGCCGGTCGACTTTGCGAGTCACGGGTCGGCACCTACGGCTGTTCCGCGAGGGACAAGCGGGGGCTCGTCAAATCTCCACGTTTCGGCGGTGGTGTGTCTACGTCGATGCCATTGCCGTCCGTCGGCATGAGTACATGGCAACCAAGCGGCAGTGCTTGATCCATGTCCAAGCCGCGGTCCGCCAGCGCAGATTGGCAGACATGTATGCCCTGTATCGGCACTTCCACGCGTTTTGCAACCGCGTGGCCCAACCCCAGCGAATGGCCGACTGGTTTTGTCTCCACCGCGTGGGCCTGCGGTGCCTGAAGGCGTGGTGGAGAGCGGTGCTCATGCAAAAGCAAACGCAGCTGCTGCGAGCTACTCAGATCAAAATGGCCAAGCAGCCGCAACGGACGACGACGACTTCCTCGTCATATACAGCTCGACAGCGCGAGATTCAAGCCATGTCGGCCAAGTTGAAGTCGCAAAGTAGTCAAGTTACACCGCCGTCTCGGAAGTACCCTCCATTACAGCCCCCTCCTTCCCCGACGACCAAGACAGCAAAGCGATCTACTGCTGCTTCTTTGAGCTCTGGTTTGCCACACAAGCCCAGATCCCCTCGACATAGTCAGAAGACAAGTGAACCGTCGTCCAGTGGGAGGCCACTTGAGTTGACTCACACAACGCTTCGAACAAATGGCACTTCAGCAATGACGACAAGAACGGCAAAGGTCAAGTTGCACAAAGATATGAGAAAAGACAGCAAAATTAGTCCAATCGCGACTGCCTCCACAGACCAGCCTACCACCAAAGTGCCAGTGTTGTCGGGCGACGATTCAATCGAGGTGGCGTCGCCACCTAGTTCCCCCATCGACTGGAATGGAGCGAATACGGTTGCAAGTATGACCGGTGCTCGTTCGAATGGTGATAATCCAAACGATATGTTTGAGTCTTTGGATGCTATGTGTCCAACTGAACCCTGTGACGAGGTGCAACCTAACGCGCCCTATGAAACCCACACGTACGACCGCCAGCTTTCCTACAGCTGCACCAACTTGGACAACTCCATTCCAGATTCGTGGACAGAAAGTCCTCCACACCAAGCACAAATCGAAGCATTGGAGTGCTCGCCCCATACCATGGAATCGACATTTCGTTCCGAATCACCCCCACCAGTACAAAGTCGCCCCGTTCCCAACGACAATCCCACAGCTCCCGACTTGGTGTCGTTGGCATGTGACGATTCCCATCATTGGGCGGACGACTTCATCGGGACGCCGGAAGCTGCTTCCCCAGTCAACCTCGCTCCTGTGGACTCCCCCCCCCCTGTATCCCCTTGTGTACCCCCACCAGTCGTGACCTGGAATGAGTGCATCTCAGACGTGTTCCATCACTATTTGACCTTTCCCCCCATCGATGGCTTGCCCGTGGCAGGCCAACGCGCCGTGCGCCTCTTTGACTGCGTTCGGATGCTAGGATGGATGTACAACGACTTTTCGTTCCACGAGTCCAAGCGCATCCTCGTTCGCGCCCTCCTCCATCCGCCGAATTCTTCGCCATCCCACAACATCACTCTGGACTTGGCCACGTTTTGCAGGTACTTGGACCTGGTGGCCCAACATCGGTCGGCTCTGCAAGTGGACACGTTCACAAAAACCCAGTCAAGTAGATTCCATGACCTCGACTGTACCTACGACGCCATGCCCGCCCTCGCCACGTGCCGCCACCTGAAGCGGCTCTTGATGATCAAAACACCCGTCGCGTTGCTAAGCAACTTTACGACCCCGCCGACCATGCTGGTGGTGCACGTGCTGCGGCTGATAGAGCAGCACCGCAAGTTGCTGCGGTCGTTCTTCATGGCTCCATGTTTGAAACGAATCGGGACCACGGGGGGGGGGACCATGCTACGCCACGCTGTGGTGACCAAGGACGAGTTTGTGTCGATTGCGAAGTCCTGCCACATCTTTCCCATGGTAACGTTATGATAACGGCGGTGAATGTGTTGTCGTCGGCCGAGGCTGAGCTACTTGTAGTTTTTCACGCGGCGCGAGTTGTCGTCAAGCTTTGACTTGTCCAGGTAGGTACTTCCTTGTCTTTGAAAGCATATCGTAGTATTTCTATGTGAACAAGGAAGGACCTATGTCTGTGGATAGTTCGGTGGCTGAAGGGCTGACGTTTCCCGAGTTTATCGAGTGCCTTTTTCGATGCTCGGCCCGATTTTTCAGTCTGCGGCGGCACCACGACGGGGGAGAAACGCAGGAAGTGGCCGACAAGTTTGAAGCGCTCGTGATGGCTATGGACGGCCACGGGTCTGTGTTGCAGGTAACGTCTCTACAGAGTACAATGACTAGTTGGTCTAACTAGTTGATTGCCTGTAGAAACACTCGATAGTGGACCCCGCGGCGCAATTGGAACGGCTCGACCGCGTGCAAAAAGGAGCGCAACTGGCCAGACCAACGCGCCTGCGACCGAAAGCAGCAGCAGCCCCCCCCTACGGTAGTGACGTTCTGTACTGACGACGGCTTTCTTTTTACGTTACTGGTAGTTTATCAGCCCAGTCCTCTCGACGCCGTCTACCGCCCGCCACCTCGCGTGGAAGTGCCGATCATGGAGAAAGCCCTGCGGAATGCGCAACTCAAGTTCTTGCGGGGCAAATATCCCGCCATTTAATGGAGTCTTTACAGTCGCAAACACTTGCATAGTACAGCATGAGATTGCTTCGACTCAGCAAACGTCGATGTAGTGGCCTTTGTCCGACAGCATGGATGTAGGCATGTGGACTGGTTGCAAGTACACACGTGTGGCGGCTCTTCTAGTAAGATCAGCATGCTCTGGAATCGCAAGCCACGGTGCCGGACACTCACAGTTGGACTCGTCAACGTGGGAGGGTGACCACAAGAATCCCACCATACCATGCACCCGGTTAAATGCTGCTTGCGTGATGATGCCGTGGAGCTGGCACTGTAATCTCTACGAGATCCACGCCATGGTGGTGTCGACAATGTGCTTCCAGCATGTGCGTGTGTACAATATGCATGAAGAGCCAAGGAGTTCAGTGGAAACGGCCATCTTATGGGTATCGCAGGGGCGCAATCCCAGTTAAGTACGAATTGGAGGAAAACTACCATGACTTTCTGGCCGATCTTGAAGCAGAGCCACATTTCCAAATTTGTGTTGGAAACTTTTGACCAGATGCTTCGACCTCGGCAACTCCTGTCCCTAGCAACCCACCTGGCGGCGAAGGGCAAGCCTGTCCAGCGCTCGGCTGTCGCAGCGACTGGATTCCGCAAGGTGGCATCGGCAAGCATTGCTCGCCGAGCGCTCCATACATCGACGACTGCGCTGCCGAGCAGTCCGGAACTGGTCAAGCAGTTGTTGACACTCATGAAGTCGGACAAAGACATTCAGGAGTACCTGAAAGTGTACGGTACGCCTGGTCTTCGTCGCACGACGGTGATCAAAATCGGCGGTGAAGTGGTCGATCGCGAGCTCGACGTGTTGGTGAAGTCGCTCATCTTTCTCAAAGACGCGGGGTTGTTTCCGATTGTCGTGCACGGCGCGGGTCCCCAGATGAACGACGAGCTGGCCAAGGCCGGTGTCGAGCCCAAGTACGTCAAGGGCAACCGCGTCACAGACAAGGCGACCCTCGCCATCGCGAAGCGCGTGTTCCTCGCGGCCAACCGCAAACTGGTCGACGCACTGGCGCAGGCTGGCGTCGGCGTGCGTCCAATTACAAACGGGGTCTTCGAGGCGTCCATCCGCGACCTCGACGTGTACGGGTACGTGGGGGAAGTGGACAAGATCCACGGCGAGTCGGTCTACTCGGCCATCGCGTCCAACCAGATCCCGGTGCTGTCGTCGCTTGGCGAGTCCGTGGACGGCCAGCTGCTCAACATCAACGCCGACATTGCAGCTCGCGAACTGGCGATTACACTGCAGCCGTACAAAACCATCTTCATTAACTCGAAGGGGGGCTGGATTGAGGACGGCGTGAAATTGCCCACGATTGACATGAGCACAGACTACGAACCGATGGCGGCGCGCGACTACACGGGGCGACAAGGCACATTGCTCAAGCTCAACGAGATCAACTTGCTTCTGAATGCGCTGCCTCGGTCGTCGTCCGTGGTGCTGACATCCGCGTCAGCATTGAGCCGCGAAATCCTCAGCGATTACAGCACCGGCACCGTGTGCACCCGCGGAGGAGGCGATGGCACCCCCCAACCGCTGCACTTCAACTCAAACAAGTACAAAGTCGGGCTGCTTGGCGCCCGGGGCTACGTCGGCCGCGAGCTCATTCGCGTGGTAGGGGGGCACTCAGACCTGGAGCTTGTCGTGGCCAGCTCCCGCGCCCTGGTAGGCCAAAAGGTGCTCGACATTGCCCAGGCGCCGCCGCTCAACCCGCACACGAACGCCCCCGCGACGGTATTGGCTAGCCAGCCTGCTAAGTTGGAAGGCATCCACCCCGAGCTCGAGTTTTGCGCGTTGGAAGATGGCGACTTGGCGTCGTCCGCCCTGGCCAAGGAAATGGACGTGTGGGTGCTCGCCTTGCCAAATGGTCATTGCCAACGGTACGCGGTGGCGCTGGAGAGGCTGCTTCGCGGCAAGAAGAAGAAGGACCAAGTGATCATCGACTTGAGTGCCGACCAGCGGTTCAATGACAACTGGGTGTACGGGTTGCCTGAAGTGCCCGGCAAGCGGCTTCTGCTGCACAACGCCAAGCGCATCTCCAACCCTGGGTGTTATGCCACGGGCGCGCAGCTAGGGATCCTCCCCCTCCTCCCCTTCTTGGCCCCTTCCCACCCCCCCCATGTGTTCGGCGTGTCGGGCTACAGCGGGGCCGGCACCGGCTTGTCCCCCAACAACGACCTAAACGTGCTGTCGGACAACTTGATTGCGTACAAGAGCGTTGGGCACATCCACGAGAACGAAGTGAGCCACCAGCTAGGCACGCAAGTGGCATTCATGCCGCACGTGGCGCCGTGGTTCCAGGGCATCCACTTGACGCTGTCAATGCAGCTGCAGGACAAGACCATGACGAAAGATCAGATTGTGGCGCTGTACCAGTCGTTTTATGCGACGGAACCCCAGGTGCACGTGATCGACGACGTGCCACAGGTCAAGCAAAATGCGTTGCACCACCACACGACCATCGGCGGCATCTCCGTCGACAACGTCCGCGGCCGCGTCGCGCTCGTCGTGACCATCGACAACCTGCTCAAAGGCGCGGCGTCCCAAGCAATCCAAAACATCAACTTGTCGCTTGGGCTCGAAGAACTCCGGGGCCTCATCGAGTAAAGCACGAGTAGCTAGTCCAATGTTTCATCGTCACGTCGTGCTTCCCGTTTGGCGCATTGATATCCCACTTCACGTGGCTACATTTAAGCGTTTCTGGTGTATTATACTCCCGGCAACAATCATATCTTCGTCAATACACTGTTGTAAGGGAAATAAACATCTAGGGAGGAGAAAGTCAGATAATGCAGTAACTAAATCGCAGTCTAGACGGTCCACATTCAAATAGGTTTGCAATCTCAGGCAAGGCCAAACTTTTGGACGATTTCGACGCTATTCGGACGGATTTTTATTGTTTGTCCTTTTTGCTCTTTTTGACTTTTTTGGGCTCGTCTTGTGCAGATTTTGTGGATTTTTTGGTTTTCTTCACTGGTTCGTCCACGACTGCGACTTGGACCTCCTCTGCTTCCACCTTGTTCTTTTTGCTCTTCTTGGCCTTTTTGGGCTCTTCAATCTCTTCGGCGACTTCGGCCTCTACGACTTTGCTCTTCTTGCTCTTCTTGTCCTTCTTTGTAACTTCGACGACTGGTTCTTCAACCACGACCGCTTCCTTGGATGCCTTCTTGGCCTTCTTGTTGGCTTTGGGCTCTTGAATCTCTTCGGGGACTTCAGCCTCTACGACTTTGCTCTTCTTGCTCTTCTTTGTAACTTCGACGTCTGGTTCTTCAGTCTCGACCGCTTTCTTGGATGCCTTCTTGGCCTTCTTGTTGGCTTTCTTGCTGGCTTTCGTCACGTCGGCCACAACCTCTTCAACCCCCTCGTCTTCGTCGACTTGGTCTTTGAGCTTTCGCTTCTTGTCCTTTTTGCTCTTCTTGTCCTTGCTTTTCTTGTCAGCCGACTCGTCGTTGTTATCCGCGGCATCGTTCTTGTCGTCGAAGTGCTTGTGTACATACCCACCATGGCCTTCTCGCACAAACATCGAGTACAGTCCTACACGTTGACATTCAATATATGGGGGACGTTGGTCATTTGGTGATGATTGGTACGCACCGTTGTCGGGCAACCCATCGTCGCGAGGTCCTTGGTTCTTGGACATGAGACCTCCACTGGAGCCAAGACCGCCCTATGGAATCATTCATTGAGCGACATTCAATTGCCACTATGGACATACCTTGCCCTTGGGCCGCAGCTTCTGAAGCATGTCATGTAGCCGCAATAGCTTCGATTCCTCCATGTTTGTTGGCTTCCGCTGTCACGATGTGAAATTGAAGCACAAGAAACCAATCATCGATCGGGATGTTATCCAGTGATTACTCTCGTTTCTGATTGGATAATAATACACCCATCTCATACAGTTACTACGTAGTACACAACAACTAATACTGTAAATAGTGTGAGTGTTCCTACTATTAATAGAACTCGAGAGTACTCTATACTCGTATAGGTTTATGCAGGTAAGTACAAGAAACGATCAAAAAGGCCGAAGGAAGCAACATGTTCCATGTCCGCTTGGAGCAAGCCGCCGCCGCCTCCTGTAGCGAAGAAGAGAAACCCACGATTGAATTCGAAGTGGGGAATCCGAGGGTGGAGCTCTTGACGGGACGATTGCGGTTGTTTCGGTCGCTTGAAACTACAGATGACGAAAGCAAAGACGAAGGCGACGACGCCGCTGGAGCCCTGTCATGGCTGCCAATTCCCCGAGATGCGATCTTGGGCTTGGATCTAACGCTGCTAGGCTTTGTAAGCTTGCCCATGCACATGGGTCCATTGGAGCTGATTGAGTTTTCCAAAGCATTTCGAAGCGACATTGTCGTCATCCGTCTTCTCCGTGATTCCGACCCTCGGCATTCTTCTCGCATGGCGCTGATGCAGTTTTCAAGCGCCAACAAAGCCGCCCAGTTCTACGAGGCGTTCAACGGGTCCCTTTTCAACTCCATGGAGCCAGAGCGGTGTCGACTGGTGTTTGTCCACAACATCGAGTTTATCCGCGAACGGGCCGACCACGCGCCGCCGCTAGTCGTCAACGGCCATGCCGCTGCCCAAGGCATGCTTCCCGTCTTGTCGGGTGACTGCCGCCGCGACGCACCGGAAGGCCACGTGGAAATTCCGACCTGTCCGGTGTGTCTGGATCGGTTGGACACGTCGGCATCCGGCATCCTCACGACGTTGTGCAACCACACGTTTCATTGCGACTGCTTGTTTCGATGGGAAGGGTCCAGCTGTCCCGTGTGCAGATACAGCCACGGGGACATCGTGTCGGCCTGCGAGGTTCTACTACTAGTAGTAAGCGAACAACCACTCAGCATTGCGTAGGTGTGCGACACGACCGACCACCTGTGGATCTGCCTCATTTGCGGCCACATTGGCTGCGGACGGTACTCGAACGAACACGCCAAGAAGCATTACCAAGACACACTGCACACGTACTCGCTCGAGTTGGAGACACAGCGGGTATGGGATTACGCCGGCGATGGGTACAGCACCAACCAAAATACAGATAACATGGTTTTGGCTGATCAAAGCATGTGATTTATATCCTAGGTATGTGCATCGCTTGATCATGAACAAGCAAGACGGCAAGTACGTGGAATTCCCAGACCCGAACGGCATGCTGGGCAACCGCGGCGAAGACGAGCACATGAAGTTGGAGAAGTTGGCGTCCGAGTACAACTTGTTGTTGACGAGGTATGTACACGACAAAGGGAAATAGACTAGTTGACTAGTATATGTGGTGGTGGTGTACCTAGCCAACTGGAAGAACAGCGCCTGTTTTACGAGCGACGGCTGTCCCAGCTGAACGAGACGGAGCACCGCCGCGCCGTAAACGTGCTGGAGCAGGAGAAAAAGAGTCTCAAGAAACTCAACGAAAACCTCATCAAAGACGCCGCCAAGCTGACCGAGGACTTGCATTTCGTGCGGTGCGTACTCATACTATGGATATATATATATATTTGTATCTATATGAAAACGGTGTATATATATAGAGAGCTCAACAAGTCGCTGATTGACAACCAACAACAATGGAAAGAACGAGTGGTCGTGGCAGAACTCAAGGTCGCCAAGATGGAAACCGAGACCCAGCGCCGAGTGGACGATTTGGAGTCCCAGGTACAGTAATAGTTTCATTATCTGAAAAAGTATCAATTAGAATATATATTTGTGTATTAGATCCGAGACCTCATGTTCTACTTGGACACGCAAAGCCGCGTCGAGAATAGCGCCCACAAGCGAGACATTCAGGTATAATATATATATATATATGTACTTGATTCGTAAATATATAATATAAATACTTTGTTTCCTGTGGCATACTATTAATAGTAGCTATATATTGTGCTTTCGAGTCAAATTTCGTGTTGTGGCGTGGTTTCTTGTTGGAATTTAAATCGATTTAATTGACTACCTCAGATGAGCTCAAAATTATTAGCCAATCAAAACCTTCTCAATGAAATTCAACCAATCAGATCGATTGTGGATCGGTTTGGTCGATTGCACCCCCTCCCCAAATTGTATCAAATTGACAATACTTTGGCACATTTACTTCCATGTGATTTATACCTCGAGTTCACTAGCCATGAAATGTTAGGGCGGCCAAGTACATGTGCAACACGAGCCCAGGGCAGCATCAGCAGCAGACGACAAGGTCAAGCGAAAGCCGAGCAGAACAAAAAAGTAATCCCACACACAAGTTCATGTCAAGTCGACACTACCAACCTAATCGTCCCCAACTCATCTCTCTCTCGCACTACTACTACTAGTGCCACTAGTTAGTTAATGGTATTCGTGAGCATTCGTCCACGGCTTTTCGTTTTCGTCGTCGTAGTAATCAAACAGCGACGCCGAGTGCACGCCAAGAATGGGCTTCTTCTTGTGCTCGTCCATGGACTCGACAAACAGCTGCACGAGCTGGCCGTTGGTGAGCAGCGGCACGGAAAAGTCGGCGGCCGTGCGCCGGATCAAGTAGTTCTCCTTGACGCGCAACGAGTCGGCATTCGAGAGGTTGATGACCAGGTCGATCTTGCCGTCCTTGATCAGGTTGAGTGCGTTGGCTTCGCTGCTCAGGTCGGACGACGGGTACGCCACGAGGGTGCTCGGCACGCCATGCTTGGTCAGAAACTCGTGCGTCTTTTCCGTCGTGTGCAGATCAAAGCCCAGCTCGACCAGCTTGTGCGCGTAGTGAATCGCCTCAGATGAGTACCGGTCCTGGAATGACAGCAAAATGTGCTTCTCCGGCAGCTTAAAGTTGGACGAGACCAGCGCTTTGAGGAATGCCTCGTGCTTGGTCTTGCCAAAGCACGCCACTTCGCCCGTCGACGCCATCTCGACGCCGAGCAGGGGGTCCGCACCCCCCAGTCGCGTGTACGAGAACATGGGGCTCTTGATGCCGACGTACTCGGTGGGGCGCGGGGGGCCGTACAGCGGCGGCAGGTTGTCGTTGGACGTGTCTTCGCCCACAAACACCTTGGTCGCGGCTGCGATGAAGTCGGCACCCACCGTCTTGGACACGAACGGGAACGACCGCGACGCGCGCAAGTTGCATTCGATCGCCAGCACGTCCGCGTCCTTGGCCAGAAACTGCGCGTTGAACGGCCCAGAGATGTTGAGCGCTTTGACAATCTTGGCGCCGGCTTGTCGCACGCGGTCCACATAGTACGAGCTCACGGTCACGGGCGGCAGGATGAGCGTGGCGTCCCCCGAGTGGACGCCGGCGTTCTCGACGTGTTCTGACACGGCGGCGGCGATGATCTCGCCGTTACGTGCGACGCCGTCCAGCTCAATCTCGCGCGCCCCTTGCACAAACTTGGAAATGACCACGGGGTGGTCCTGCGACACGGCTGACGCTTCGCCGAGCACCCGTTCTAGTCATAAAGGTCATTCTTTGGACAACATTTGTCGACGGGTACTACCGAGGTCGCGGTCGTTGTAGGCCACGTTCATGGCCGCCCCCGACAGCACGTACGACGGACGCACGAGGACGGGGTACCCCGCCTCGTTGGCAAACTGGCGCGCCGCATCCATGCTCGTGAGCTCCTTCCACGCCGGCTGGGCGACGCCGATTTGGTCCATGAGGTCGGAAAACTTGTGGCGATCTTCGGCGGAATCAATGTCCAATGGACTCGTACCCAGGACGTGCACGCCCGCCTTGTGGAGGGGCAGCGCCAAGTTGTTGGGGATTTGGCCCCCTATAGGTTTAGCCACAGAATGAATCCCAACCATCACCATTGAAAAAAACCATCATGGAAGGGAAGTACATACCAACTGACACGACGACCCCCTGCACCCCTTCGCGCTCGTACACGTCCAAAATGCGCTCCTTGGTCAGCTCTTCAAAGTACAACTGGTCACACTCGTCGTAGTCGGTGCTAACTGTCTCGGGGTTGTAGTTCATCATCACTGCGCGGTACCCGAGACGGCGCAGCGTGCGGATGCAGCTCACGGCACACCAGTCAAACTCGACCGAACTGCCAATCTAGGTCGCATATAAATCGTCATAATGCAATCGCTACATGTCGTACCCGGTACGCGCCACTGCCTAGCACGAGCACGCCGTCGTTGGCCGCCTTGGCCTCGATGTCGTTTTCACTGGCGTTGTACGTCGAGTACAAGTAGTTGGTCTTGGCAGGGTACTCTGCCGCGAGCGTGTCGATCTGCTTGACGATGGGAAGGATGCCGCGCTGCTTGCGGGCGGCGCGGACGTCGTCGTCCGACACCCCCAACATCCGCCCCAGCTGCTTGTCGGAAAATCCCAACTCTTTCGCCGTCCGGAGCTGTTCATCCGTCACCTAAAACACCACACACACAACGCCATGTCATTTCAAACCTGAATACATCATAAATATATATATATATATATACGTAATCTCAAGCATATATATATATATATACCTTGGCCAACGACCCAAGGGCGGTGAGGTTGGCGTCGCAGTCGGAAATGCGCTGCAGACGGCTAAGGTACCACGTGTCGATCTTGGTAATTTCGTGCACTTCGTCGATCGTCAATATGCCGTCGTTTAACGCCCGTGCAATGTGAAAGATGCGCTTGTCGGTGGGTACAGCCAGCGACTTGATCAGCCCTTCCTTCGTGAACGGGTCCTCCACCTTGGGCTCGAAGCCGGCGTTCGCAGGCTCGACCATCCGCAGCGCCTTCTGGATCACCTCCTCGAACGTCCGCCCAATCGCCATCACTTCGCCCACGCTCTTCATACTCGAGCCAATCTCAGTCGACACGTTCTCAAATTTGGACAAGTCCCATCGCGGCACCTTGGCCACGCAATAGTCGAGCGACGGCTCAAAGCACGCCGTCGTCGACTTGGTCACTGAGTTTTTGAGCTCGGGGAGGTTGATGCCCAAGCCCAATTTGGCTGCCACAAATGCCAGCGGGTACCCCGTGGCCTTGGACGCGAGCGCCGACGACCGCGACAGCCGCGCGTTCACTTCGATGATGCAATAGTCTTGGTTGTGAGGGTTCAGTGCGTATTGGATGTTGCATTCGCCCACAATGCCGAGATGCCGCACGACCTTGAGCGCCGTCTCGCGAAGCATGTGGTACTCGGTGTTGCTCAGCGTTTGACTTGGCGCGATCACGATTGAATCGCCCGTGTGGATGCCCAGCGGATCAAAGTTTTCCATATTGCACACCGTGATGCAGTTGTCCGCACTGTCCCGCACGACTTCGTACTCGACCTCCTTCCACCCCTTCATGCTGCGCTCGACCAGAATCTGCGGCGACCCCGCAAATGCCTTCTTGGCCATCTGCGTCAAGTGCGCCTTGTCGTCGCAGATGCCACTCCCGAGCCCGCCCAGCGCAAACGCCGACCGAATCATCACGGGGTACCCAATCTTGTCGGCCGCCGCGAGTGCTTCCGCCACCGACTCGGCCGTGAAACTCGTCGCTATCTTCTCGCCAATCTCGTTCAGCTTGTCGTTAAAGATCTGCCGGTCCTCCGTGGCTTCGATCACGGATATCGGCGTGCCGAGCACCCGCACCCCGTACTTTTCAAACACCCCCTACCCAACACAACACAACTTGATTCGGACCAATCCAAGGGGACATATAGCTTTTACGTTGTGGTGCAGCTCCACGCCACAGTTCAACGCAGTTTGCCCCCCCATGCTGATCAAGATCCCGTCGGGCCGCTCGCGACGAATCACTTGCTCGACAAACTCTGCGTTCACGGGCAGGTAGTACACGTTGTCGGCCTGGGCGGCGGTCTTGTCGGCATTTGTTTGCACGGACGCGATGTTCGGGTTGATCAAGATCGTCGTGATGTTCTCTTCTTTAAGTGCCTTGATAGCTTGCGACCCCGAGTAGTCGAACTCGCCCGCTTGGCCAATGCTCAATCCCCCGCTCCCGAGTACCAGCACCTTGTTGAACTTGGGGCGTTCGACCACCGGTCGCTGCACCAGCGACGTGATCGGGCCCGTCTCCTTCGCCCAGACCGCGTCCAGGAACGTGTCAAAGAGAAACGCCGTGTCCGTGGGCCCGCCGGCGTGCTCGGGATGGAATTGCGCCGTGAAGAACGGCTTCGTTTTGTGGATGATGCCTTCGTTCGTGCCGTCGTTGCCGTTCACAAACAATTCCTCCCACTCGGTCGGCAAATCGTGCCCTTCCAACGCGTACCCGTGGTTCTGAGACGTGATGTAGCTCTGACCGGTCTTCAGGTTGTTCACCGGTTGGTTCTGCCCGCGGTTGCCAAAGGGCAACTTGTACGTGCCTGCGCCAGCCGCGCGGCCGAGCAGCTGGTTGCCCAGACAAATGCCGAAAATCGGCTTGACCACGTCGCTGTGGATGACCTTCTTGAGCTGCTCAACGGTCTGCGTGAGCGTGGACGGGTCCCCAGGCCCGTTGGAGATGAAGAGCCCGTCGTACCAGCTGGCCTCGCTGGCAATGTCGTGGTCCCACGGCACGACCTTGACTTCGGCGCCCCGCTTGACCAGTTCGCGGATGATGTTGTACTTGATGCCGCAATCCACGGCCAGAATCTTGAGCGGGTTGCCCTTGCCATACGTTTTCACCGTCTTGGTGCTGACCTCGGCGACCAGATTGCGCAAGTTTGGGTCGGCAAAGGCGGGGATTTCGTTGCCCTCGACAACAATGCGGCCGGCAATGGCCCCCTTGGCCCGGATTTTTTTTGTGATCGCGCGCGTGTCAATACCGGCAATCGCGGGGATCCCCTCTTGAACTAGCCACTCGCTCAACGACGACTTGGCGTTCCAATGGCTGTAGTGCGACGAGTAGTCCTGGACAATCATCCCCGCCGCGTGGATTCGATTCGACTCGAGAAACTTGGGGAGACCATATTCATCCAACGTCTTTGTACACGGGACGCCGTAGTTGCCGATCATGGGAAACGTCATATTGAGAATTTGGCCTTGGAACGACGGGTCGGTCAGCGATTCTGGGTACCCCACCATGGCGGTAGTAAACACGACTTCGCCGGCCATGGAGGTGTCTGCGCCGAACGAAATCCCATGGTACTTGGACCCGTCGGCCAACTCGAGCACAGCGCGCTTTTCGAATTTCGCGGCGCCTCGGCGGTCAATGGGACCTGTGGACAGGTGTCGTTGGCGGAATGTAATGAGAGGCGCGGCACTTTTTCGGAGTCGAAACATCACGACGGATAAACGGCAAATTCGAATGTGGTGAAATAATGACGATCCTGATGATCATATCACAACGTTGAAGAAATTCCCCCAGGAGATCTTTCATGTTGGAGTGCCACTGTCATGGGGAGGGACGCCGTAGCACTTTGCAACAAGTGCATTGAAAATCGGTATGGCTGTCTTGTCGCCCTGCCTTCCAGTCCATCTTCAACTCGAAAGACGGCATTGGATTGGCTAAAACGTTTGGTTACGGGCTGTGATTGGCCATAAAACTGCCACAAGAATGCTCAACCACCTTGGTAACTGCCGCAGGTACTGACATGTTCTTGTGGTGCCGCACGATGATTATGTCGCCGAGACATGCCATGGAATCACCGATCACGCATTTTGGATGGCGACGACATGCAACAGTTACTGGCCCCACGCTTAGTAAAGTGAGACGGATGTTGAATTTGCATGTAAAGAAGTGCGTGAGTCGCACATGCACGAGCCTTCGATTCGTGTGGCTACCAATAACGACTTGACCAGCCAGAAGAAGATGGAGTCTTGACACAGTTGCAAGTTTTGATGTGTGTACTGTAGTTCTATCGTATTTTTGTCAACACATTTAGAAGACCAACAACATATTGTCGATTTGATACAAATTTGGGGGCCAAACCGATCCACAATCGATCTGATTGGTTGTATTTCATTGAGAAGGTTTTGATTGGCTAATAATTTTGAGCAACCACGCCACAACACGAAATTTAAGCAAATCAACATTAAAAAACTTTCCGGTATTATTACCGTAATGTGCATTTACATACCATGTGCTTTGTGTTTACAATGAATTGTGCGCACACCCTGAGACTGCGTGTTTGGTCCTTGTCACTGCGTTACGTACACACCATGAAATCAATGTTATTATCCTTCAAGTTTTCCCTGGCTGTGCCCCCCGCAAGAGCATGCCAAAGCCATTGTACATCTTTTGGTGCATCGCTTCGTTGTCGGCTTGAAAGTCCAACGACGAGTTGTCCACTTGCAACAGGGACAAATAGATCGCGCCGCCGGCTTCCAACGTTCCTGTGGTCATGCCCACGATGTCTTTGACTTGGACGCTTTCAGTCTTTTTCAGCACATGCAGCCCTTCTTGCTTGCTCAAATGGAGGGCCATCATGTCATGCGTCAGTCGAATGCGCCACTTGGCGATCTTAACACCGCGACCTTTGGTTTTGATGCGCTTCAGAACAATCCCATCCCCACTTAATCGTCGAACGAACTCGAGGTACTCGGCCTCTTGAATTTCTTCGTCCTTCAAAGTCTCGTAACTCGTCGTGGACGGGGCCGGAGGTGGCGCCGACTCTGCTACGCCTCGATGTTGCTGCTTTGCTCTAGCCGCTCCTAATGGGGACTGCCCCAACGCAGTGCGAAGCCTCTGACTTCGCGGAGACAACATGGAGGCAGTTCGGATCGCCTTGATAAGTGGCTGGGTGTCGTTGGGTCCTGCGGATAAGGAAGCAATGAAATCATAGCGCGACGCGTCAGTGGTATCGATGTCGTCATCAATTGCGGCTGCAACGTCGTTGGCTACACGACGATCTCGTGAATGCAACGCTTGGGGGGGTGCATGCGGCGCAACTTGATATGGCAATTCGTCTGCGGCGGCGTCCAGTGGCCGCTTGGACACACGTTTCCGACTAGAAGACTTGACGTAGTTGGTTGTGCTCACCGGAATCACAAGCAAGAGGATCAGAAACAGCCCGATGGCAAGCGCGAACGAAATTGTGATGAAGTGGCACACGCTAGTGCATTCGAAGCTGGTTCCATAGCCATTGGCGAAATCTAGTGAGGTGGTGACGGACCCATCGGGCACGGCAATGGCAACGGCTAGAGGTTCTGGAGCTTCGACTTGGAGGGCTTTACCTGATGGCATCTCGGCAACATTCATTGGTGGCACTGTGCCGATTGAATGCAGACTCCTTAGTAAAAGCTTGGATGCACATGCGTCGCGCAAACCCGACCAAAGTACAACGACACCCAAGGGAAGAGCTAGGCCATGAACCATCGTGGGAAACAGCCCACTACCAACTGGAACAAATGTAACCGTCGCATTGACTCATCGTTTTCGTGGTTTCTGTCATTCGAAATCAGCGAAATAGTGGACCTTTTTTGTAAAAAGGTTGCTCAAAACGTCGAAAGTGTAACGGTGTCGATGAAAACAACAAATATCGAACGATTTGGCGCCATCCCCACACTTGGCGCGACAAAGTTCATCGCCAACGGTCATCCTTGGGAGAAAAGGGTGTGATGGGATTGCTCCGTTGTATTCTCCGCCCGCTATGCGTCCTCATGTTGTTGGCGTCGTACCTTGCATGTATTTGCGTCGCTGGCAGCATTGCAGACAGCGCGGGGTTGCCGTCACCGCCAGGTGAACCACCGACATCCATCGATTCGATCATTGTGAGCAGGTCGTTGCTATCGAATGCGACGTCCTTGAACTACTCAGACTCCACCCAATTTTCCTCGGCCACTCAAATGGCACTCGTGCGTCGCACCGGCAGTTTGATCCACTTTCACTGGTACGACGACTCGGCGACAACGTACATGCACATGACCATCATGCCGTAGGTTCCAACCGTTGACGACAACCCATACACTCTACGCAAATGGCAACATCGTGGGATTCGTCCCTGCATATCAAAACGAGTTTAAGCTTGGGGGGTTGGTAGCCGACGCGGTGTACTTTCTCGTTCTGGCCGATCCAAGTGGGTCAAGCGGGGATGACGCTCAGATTCTCACCGCGTCGACAACAGAACCAGACGCACCGGACCCTCCGACGTCCCTTGAAGCAGCTACAGTGTCGGCAGGATATGCCGTCATCTCGATGGACTTGCCCTTGAACACTGGCGGAGTGCCATTGACAACATCGTTAAATTGCTCCGTCAAGCACAACTTTGATGAATTCTACGTCGGTACTACCTACAGCATCACCGAAGATGATGGCGACTTCTCCACCCTCGCTCAAATCAATGGACTTGATGCCTCGACGATGTACTTTCTGTCGTGCGCCGTGCAAAACGAGGCTGGCTATTCGAGCACGCAAAGCGCGTCCAACATTGCGTTCACCACGACCGCCGTGACACAGCCCAGCCGATGCGACGCCCCTCAAGTCCAGAACATCACCGGTACGACGCCACTCTGAACCATGGAGAGAAAGTCAGCAGATCGTTCCAATGTCTCACAACGGAGCCTAGGGGGCTCGATCACATTAACGTTTACACCTCCTGCAGACACAGGTTCGTACCACATTCCACTGTGTTTTATAACGCTATTCTGTATCAGGAGGGTCTCGTATCCTCAGCTATCGCTTGTTCGCGGCCGTGAACGACTCCCCGTTGTTTGACGAAATTGCTGTCACGTACGATCCCGTGCTCACGTTGTACCAGCTCGAGGACGGCCACCCGTTCACCTCCAACACCACCTACTCATTTCGCGTCGTGGCGGAGAATTGGGCGGGATTGTGCTACCCCCCGGGCGATACATCGTTTCTCAGCGACTCGTTAGTCGTGACGTTCCCAGAGCCGTCCTTTCCCCCGGAGATCCTGCCGCCATACGTGACCCAGGCCGGCGCGTCCACGCTGTCTCTGCAAGTCGTGCTTGCGGACGACATGTACGGTATTGCACATGTCTGGGGGTACGTCGTGCAGTGGAAACCTACGGATGGCTCGCTTTGGAACGCCGTCTACACCCCTGCGGACGATTTCAACTCGTTTCGGTTTGTCCTAACCCGCCTCAACGCGTCGATGTCGTATCACGTGCGCACGATCCTGTCCACAAACTTGGGATATTCGTCGTTTAGCTCAATCGTGGTCGCCACCACCACCCCAGGGGTATGTCCATTCGACTCAATTTAGCCAATTATATTAACACATAAGAGGTTTTTTCATGCAGGCAAGTCCAGACGCGCCTCAAGATGTGACAGTGACGCAGACAGGGGCCACGTTTGCCTACATGGACTGGGTTGTTCCCGCCGACACCGGAGGAGGGCGCCTTGACGGTACTTGCAATATGAAGAAACACATCCATTCTGACTTCGTAGAGTAGGGTTCAAACTGTACGTGGTGCCGACTTCGTTTTGGACGTCCAACGACACAACGACCTCCTTCAAACCATCGGAAATTATGCGCTTGGATACATCGGAAGGGATGGTGCACACTGAAATCACAAGTCTCGCCCCCGACACCAGCTACAACGGGTCGATTGTCGTGCGGAATGAGTTTGGATTGTATTCGACAGTCGTGTGGTCGTTTGCATTTTCCACGACCAGTGCCAGCACGCCGTCGACCCCTCAACGCTTTTTCGCGTTTGAAACCACCGGCGGAATGCTGCATTTCACATGGAGCACACCTATCAATGAGGGAGGGGCCGGCAAGGTCACGTACGTTGTCGAGTGCGACGGGATGGATGGCGATGGAGCGACACCGTACGTGCTGTGCTCCAACTCGACCACTTCGTGCAAGGCGGTTGGATTGATGGCCAGCACTGCGTATATCGTGTCGGTTCGAGCGCAGAACCGCCTCGGGTCAAGCGACCCCACGACTCTGCAACAATTTACCACCACGTTCGTTGCAATATTCCTACCCTGTAATCACTAGATATGTTAGATCCCAAACACCACCGTCGTCTGTACGGAATTTAACGTCGCCCGTCGTCACGAGTGGTTTGGTGCAGTTGCAATGGACGATGCCTCAAGTACGATACGAACACCCCTCTTCTAGTCGTTTTTCACTGGTAAAGTACTATACGTTGTAGGATCTTGGCGGGGTGACCACGGTCGAGTACATCATCGAACGGAATGGCATCTACGTTGGCACAGCTTACAACACGACGACGTTCGCGGATTGCACCAACGTTATCGCAGGACAAACGTATTCGTACGCAGTGGTTCCTGCAAGCGCAGCGGGGCGAGGACAAGCCGCGGTGATCAGAGTTCGGATGGGCATTGTGCAGCCCCCTGGAGCCCCAACGGCAGTACTCGTCTTGGCCAAGGCACGATCAGTGGTGGTCTTGTTTCAGCCGTCGTGCGATACGGGAGGTTCGACGGACGTGCAAGGCTTCTACTCGTGGGAGGCAGTGCCAACGTTGACTTCCGTTGGCCCCCCGAATTCAGTGGTGGCGACCAAAGCGGCGAATTTCACGTTGAACGGTCTCGATCCTGGGCGTCGGTACCGCCTCTTGGTGTGGGCGACAAGTGTGGGCGGAACTAGCCCCACGTTTTCCTTGGACGTGATTACCCACAACGGCATCCCGACATCGGCAGGCGAGCTATCACTGAACATGGCGTCCAGCACGGATCTGGATGTGATCGTGTCGCCGCCACCGAACTTTCCCGACGACGTCGTGCTGAGTTTGGTGTTGAAGATCACAAATATGGCCAACGGGACGGTGTCGTGGAAGGTGCTCGACAACACGACCTTGAGCCCAAGTCACCTACGCCTGTTTGGGTTGAACCCTGCGACGGAGTATTCGTTACAACTGACGGCCCAGAGCAATCTCGGCACCAGCGCCCCCACCACCACAGTCATGTCTACACTACCATCCCAACCAGGTATGTGATCCTTTCCTACAAAGAAGCGAAAAGCTTGGCCTTTTGATTGATTGGATGTAGGCTACGTATCATTGCAAGACACGTCGCTGTCGATTCTGAACGGGTCGTCCAACGTGATGCTATGGCTGAATCGATGCAACGGTTCGCAAGGAACAATCGTCGTGTCGCTGGAATTTGCCACCACTCCTGCAATGTACCCCAGTTGCTCGTGCGCCGACAGTTGTGTGTGTGACTTTACATCCGTGGCGCCAAAAACAACGCCATTGCCTCCGAGCGTTGTATTTTCCCCTTCCAGCCCAGCCAAATCGGTCCTCCTGCGAACGTGGAACAGCGCCGTGGTGGACCAAGTCCCGCATGTCTTGCGCATGACGCTGACTTCAAATAGCAGCACTGCTGGGCCCAACAACTCGTGTCTTGTGCTTTTGTACGGGAACCCAGGCTCGATATCTGCCGTGATGCCAAATTACACTGCCGTGGACACGACCGGAACGTTTTACATCCCGTTGGTGCGACGCAATGGCTCGAGTGGAAACGTTATGGTGACACTCTCGGATGTTGTGCGTATCATGGATACTACGGACCCATCTAGTGGCGACGACAACGAGAGTCTACCATTTAATGCATGGAACACATCAATTATCCTGGCACCTCGCCAAGTGAACGGGTCGTTTGGGCTATTCAACATCGTGCCCAGTGTGACCTACACACCCTTTGGACGACAATATGTGCTGACCTTTGACACGAATGCTACCTTGGAGCAATCACGAAGATTCCAAGTGACATTGCTGTTGACGGACGACCCGACGGTCCTGAAACTTCCTCTACCTATCATCCGCAATGAGATTACGTTACAACGTGCAACGGGGACCATGTTGTCACTCACGTGGCCACGTCCGACCTACCCCGTCCTTGCCACGTATAAGTTCACTGCAGAAATCTCTGGACCGTACCAATCAACCATGGTGGACCCACGCCAAATGAACTGGTCGTCGATAGAAGTGTCCGAGGGTGAGGACGTGCCGCCCGAAGCGGCATTTTTCAATTTGGTGCCTCAATCGGTGTACTTTGTTCGAGTCGCGCCAGTAAACGACGCGTACGTTGGCCCCACCACCACCGCCCACGCCTTTTGGACCACAACGCCCGGCCCAGCCAGCCAGCCTCTTGGTCTGACCATATCTCGAATCACTGGGGGCTCCATGGCCGTCGCGTGGCGGGCGCCGATGGACACGAGTGGACTGGCGATTGAAAGCTACGTGATCAACGTGTATGTAAATGCGTCGTCGTTGATTCGGTCTGCAACGACTAGCGCCACGTCGTACGTCGTTTCAAACCTCGTCGCGTCCACACTGTACACGGTCTTGGTTGGAGCCAACACCAAGTTTCCAGCCGTGTCGTTTGCGTCGGCGGCTAATCGAACTGTCGTGGGCGGCACGGTCCCCGCAGCCCCGTTCCCTGCACAGGTGCAACAAGTGACTGGCGGTTCCTTGACCCTGTTGATCGCTCCCTCGGACGACACGGGGGGCTATGCTATCACAAAATACACGCTCTACATCAGCCCCGCGGGCAAGAACGATTTCACCATCGCGTGCAGCTCCGGAAGTACGTCGTGCACGGTGAATCGCCTGGCCCAGACAACCGATTACGACGTTGTGACGACCACAACCAACCGAGTGGTACGCCAGACCAACTCTGACTGTAGGGTCTAAACCTGAACGTTGTGTAGGGGACAAGTGGATTAGGTCCAGTCGCCCGGTTTCGAACGACGACACTGACAGTTCCCAGCTCGCCGCTGAACCTTCAACTGGTTGGTGCTACAGCAACCACCGTGTGGCTGAAATGGACAGCCCCGCAAGACTTCGGCGGGTCTGTCGCTTTGGTTGGATACCAAATTCGCATGCAAACGTACATTGCGGAGTTGAACACGTGGACGCCGTTTGAACTCGCATCTACATTACTGCCCCTGGATGGGCTCTCGACGCAAGGCAAGGTCGTCAACCTCACAAGCCAAACGCTATACTCCTTTGCACTTGTTGCTATGAATCCTATCAGCACGTGCACGGCAGCTGACAACTACGTCCCATCTGGACCAGTCACAGTCCAAACCTCTGCACCAGGCAAACCTCAGCCGCCCACCGACGTAGTTCTTGTGGGGACGTCGGGAGGGTCGATCTCACTCACGTGGAGCCCTCCATTAGACGATGGCGGCATGCGCATTACAGCCTATGCTGTGTATGCACCAGGGTTGGGTCGTCTGGCAACTGTCAACGACACGCTATTCATGAAGTTTGGTCTCCAAGCCAACACGACGTACTCGTATTGGGTCACTGCCATCACGAGCCAAGGCGAAAGCGTGCCCAGTGGCAATGCTTCGGGCACGACCACATCAATATCGGCTCCGTCTGCGCCTTTGAGATTTGTTCAAGTGGGTGCTGCAGGTGGCCAAGTTGTGCTGAATTGGGACCCGCCGGTTGACGACGGTGGCGCCGCTGTGTTTGGCTACAACTTGTACAGAGACGGAGCCTTGTTGAGCAGTCTTCCATCGACGACCTCGTACACGGACAGCAATGGCCTTCACACAAATCAAACGTATATGTACGGGATCGCTGCTCTGAATCCACTTAGTGAGGGCGACCCGACTACGCTAACTGCGTTCACAGACACCACGCCTGGCACCCCTCAGGCCCCGCTTCTCACCATAACCGGGCGAACGGGTGGCATGGTGTCTGTCCTGACGACGTTGCCTACCGATATGGGAGGTGCGCCGCTCGAGAGTCTCCAACTGCAGCTTTTCGACACCGAGTCTCATCTCCTCCAACAACTCACGTCGGAAGAATCGTTGGAGTTGTCGTTTTATGGACTGGCCAGTGCCACAGTGTACAACATCCAAGGGCAAGTGGTGGTCACAGGGGGCGGCTCCAGTAATGGAACCATGATACAATTCATGACGACCAATACGACCGTGCCAATGGCGCCGCCAACTCCCATCTTATGGAGCGCTAATGGCGGAAACATCCAGTTTTTGTTGACTCAGCCGATGGACCGAGGTGGTGAAACGTGTTTGCTAATCTTGAGTCACATCTCCCTTGCAACGAACGAGTTTGAGCGACTTCCATTCCAAGTGTCCACGTCCGACGTTGTGACTGTCAAAGGCCTTGATGCCACTACGACACACCAATTTTGGGCCACGGCGGTCAACTCGGCGGGCGAAAGCTCCAGCTCCCCCACAATGTACGCGTCCACGATAGAGATGTCCGTCCCCGAACAAGTGGGAGGCGCGATTCTCGTGACCGGTACAACGTACCGCAGCGTAAGTATTTCGTGGAATGAAGTCGTCGATACTGGGGGGGACGATACCGCGAACGTTCTGTACAACGTGTCTATTTCGTCGTCCAAGGGAGGGACACGCTATGTATCGACATCTTGGGCGAGTTTAAGCATTGGCAACTTGACGGCTCAAACCACGTATACCCTCCAAGTGCAGGCGATCAATTCAATTGGTTGTGGGGTATGGAGCAGCCCAAGCACAGCCACGACCGACTATGCCGTTCCTGGCGTCCTTCAGTTCGTCTCGCAGACCGTGCAAGTGTTTGAAAACATGACCACGGTCACATTGAGCGTTGGGAGAACGTCTGGTACTGCTAATACCGTATTGTGTGCTTTTACAGCTTCGAGTGGGACGGCCACGACGCCCACCAACTACATTCTGCCCGACTTGAACTCGTTGGAGTTCGTGGACGGTGTGACAAGCCAGACAATTACGGTTCAGATTGTCAACAATGATGTCGTGGACCCACCACGATACTTTGACGTGACGTTGTCGTCCATATTGTCGGAAACAGGCTCGCTCGGGTCGAACAAAACGTGCCGGGTGGTAATTCTCGACGAAGGCGACGCGGGCCAGATCTGGTTTTCCGATGTGTCGTATACAATTCTGGAAAGCCAAGCCACCGCCTTGCTGACCCTGCGTCGGTCGATGAATTACACCAGCGGGACTGTGTCCATCCAACCAAAGTTTCGACAAGCCCAGACCGCAGTGACGTTCTCATCCCCAACAGTCATCTTTGATGGCGGACAGACCACCGCAACGCTAACCCTTGCCATCCGCCGAGACGGGCAATACAATTATCCGTATCGGACAGCTACGATCGACCTATCGATTGCCCCTGAAAGCGCAGGCGACATTGGGTATCCAGACACGGCGACCGTGTACATTGTAGACGACGTCGACGTAGCCCCCCCTGACGATCTCGGTTATGTGCCCGTGCAATTAGACACGTCTGGTGGACGTATGGTCATTCAAGTGCCACCGCCACGACACGTTGGTGGGCTCAATCAGTCGGTGGTGTCGTACAGGACCAATATGACCGATTCAAGTGGGCGTTTGGTGTCCATCCAAAGCCAAAATAGCTCGGTGTTTACGTTTGTTGGGTTGAATTTTTCCACGCGATATACCTTTGCCAGTTCTGTGACCAACCGTGCAGGATTGGTCTCGAATGGAAGTGGTCCTGTGAGCTGGACCACGGGCCCCATGTCCCTGCCATCCTCTCCGACCAATATCCGTGTTGTTGGAGCAACAGGTGGATCAATTGACGTGTGCTGGGGAGGACCTCTCGATGCTGGCGGAATTCCCATCTCGGGGTATCAAATTCAATATGCTGACTCTGTTGTGTACAACAACACAGCGCTGTGCGCTCATCTGTCCAACCTTGCCTTGCAGGCCAACACCACATATCCGTTCAGCTTTTCAGCGATCAACTTGGTCGGAGTGGGTGTTCCTGTGATCGCAATGCTGTCCACGGCAATAAATGCATCGCTACCCAACGAACTAGGCTCACCGACAAGTGTGGTTCAAGTTGGAGGGGACTCCTTGATGATACAGTTACCGCTTCCTGCTGATACAGGCGGGACGGACGTGCTGCGGTACTTGATATACATCAACACGACCAACTCGTCCGACCAAACAACGACCACAACGGTATTTACAGAGTTCGCGATCAACACCACGAGGCGCATTGTGTTGCCTCGATTGACGGCGGAAACTACTTATGCAGTCAGATACACGGCGTGGAACAAACTGGGCGGCAGCAACGTTAGCGGCACATTCATGTATATCACTGGTCCGGCCACCATTCCTTCCGAGCCGACCAACCTTCGACTGGATCGCTCGTTGAACTCGACTGGGGCGTGCATCCCCCTTCGTTGGGACCCGCCCACGTCGAATGGCGGCATTCCGCTCGCCGAATATCACCTTTACGTGGCGAAATCACCCACCAATGGAAATGCGATGCAAACCAACCTCACGTTCACCGAAGTGTACGTTGGTCCGGCCTCTGTCACATCGACCATCGCGTGTGGGTTCGACCAGCGAAGCTCGTACGTGTTCAAGGCAGTCGCGTTCAATTCCAAGTCGTTTTGCTTTGGAAGCGCCAGTGACATGCCGTTCAGTCCGGTGCTGGTTGCGTCAACGACGAATGCGAGTGTGCCGTCTCGTCCAGACACCCCTCAAGTTGTGTCGTCCACGGGAGGCATGGTCACGTTGGCGTGGTCCGTCCCCAAGGACAGCGGCGGTACCCCCCTGACAAGCTTTGACGTCAACTTGATCGCGTCTAACGGATCGATGCTGGTCCAACGACTCACAGGGTCGGATCTCACGTATGACGTTGCTGGCTTAGACGAATTCAAAACGTACGAGTTTCAACTCGTCGCTCGAAATGGGATCGGGGAGAGTGCGCCAAGTCCGATTGCGTTCGGTCGCACGACCGCCGCGACGTCACCTACCAAGCCGCTCAACTTGACTGCCGTGAATCGAACGGGGGGGTCGCTCTTCTTGTCGTGGCAACCACCTCAGGACTCCGGCGGGCGTCCGATTGCAAGCTACTTTGTCTACCGCGATACTGTCAGAGTTGGCGACTCGCAAGGCAGTACATATTACCTCGACCAAGCCAATTTGCAAGCGGACACGACGTATGCATACTTTATCATTGCGTACACCAACATTGCGTACGGCCGACAAAGCGACACATTGGTCACGAAGACTGCAGCGGGGACGCTGCCCAACTCGTGTACGGACGTGACTGTCCAAGCCACAGGGGGGTCTCTGTCCGTGTCGTGGGTGGCACCACAGAACTCGGGCGGTGTGCCGATCATATCGTACACGTCAGTGCTTCGTCTTGGCGGCAAAGAAGTTGGGCGACTGACGACAGCCAAACCCACAGCCACCTTCAGTTTGCTGCAGTTTACGACCACGTATGTGTTTGTCGTGAATGCCACCAACACTGTCGGGTCCGGTCCGGCCGCGCAGGCGGTGTTGAAAACGACAAACTCGAGCGTGCCTGGCGCCCCCACCAGTCCTCCCACGTTGGTGTCGGTGTTTGGAGGAAATGCGACGCTGTCGATGGACGTACCACCCGACACTGGCGGCGAAACCACACGCTTGAACTTTCTCGTGTACCAAAATGGCCAACTCGTGCTCAGTGTGCCAGCGTACACTACCACGGGAACCCTTGGATCTATCTACGGCCTCACAGCCAACACCGTGTATCAAATCCGCTACGCTTGTTCCAACGTGGTTGGGGCTGGACCATCCAGTCCAGTGTTGGAGGTGGCAACTAGTCTTCCCAACGCACCAGGGATTATGCGCGCCCCGACCGTCGCTGGCACGACGTCGCGTACGGTGCGCTTGAATTGGATTCGCCCGGTCGATTCTGGTGGGAACGCTGTGCTTCGGTACGAAGTCGATGCTGGTGGATCCAGTTGGATCTTCGTCAATGTCACGGGGGGCGTTGTCACGTCGCTGCTACCCGAGACAGTCTACAATGTTCGAGTGCGTGCCGTGTCGACGACAACCGTCGCCCAACCGGGTTTGTGGAGCCCATACATGCAGATTTCCACGGCGCCAGCCTCCGCCGGCGTATTTTCGTTCGGCGTGGCGATGTCGTCGGTGCTTAAAAATGCCTCGACCTTTGCGTTTCCGATTTCGCGGCTCGGAGGATCAGTTGGCGCCGTGTCGGTCACTCTGACGACGACGCGGTTGGACCTCATTGGCACCCAGCTCGTTCTAAACCGCGACAGCCCCACTGCGAGTCGTCTGGTTGTGGACTTTGACGATGGGGTGGTTCAAGTGATTGTTGAGGTTGGGATCATCAACGATCGAGTGTACGTGGCGGACGGTGTATCCATCGACTTGAAACTGGTGGACCCGACGAATTTCGCCGTTTTGAGCAGCGACTTCAACGTGACAACCCTCGTGCTGTTGGATGCGGGTGCCGCTGGACAGATTAGTTTTGCCAGTGCGTCTGCCTCTGTGCTCGAAAGTGCATCGGTGATTGTGCTCCCCCTAACGCGGACGGGCGGGGCCAGTAGCGTCGTCCAAGTCGTAGCAAGGGCCAGTCAAAATGCTGCCAACAGCAGCTTCTCGTCGGCGGTGATCGGCGCCGATTTTCGATTGCCATCGACACCGATTCGTTTTGACGACGGCGAAACAAAGGCAAATGTTTCTGTGATCATTCGCAACAACAACGTGTACAACTTTCCAAGTTTGACGTTTACCCTCCAGTTGGTGACGTTCTCTGGAGGCGCCAGTATTGGAGAAAACAGTACCGTGATCGTGACACTGTTGGATGACGGAGACTCGTCCCCCCCTTCGGCACCGGGGCGGCCTACGCTTGCATCCGTCACGGGTGGTGCCGTCGAGTTGTTTCTAACTGAACCGGCGAACAAGGGCTACAAAAACGCAGCTGTGGTCATGTACTTAGTCTCGATCGTGAATTCGACGTCCACGACGGTGCTGTATCCAAGCGCCAAGACATCGTGGGTGGGTGGCTTCCTAGCCAACTCAAATTACGCGCTGGTCGTCCAAGCTGCCAACGACGCATTCAATCCAATCCGATACGGTGCTAGTAGCCCCGTGCTGTCCTTTACGACCGGCAATCCTTCGATGAATGGCCCCGCAACATCGCTTCGCGTTGTAGCCAGCACGGGGGGGTTGTTAAGTATGGCATGGTCAGATCCAGTCGACACTGGTGGCGTGCCCATCCAACGCTATCGAGTCAAGTGGATCGACGGTCGAGGCATTGTACAGGTAACCCACCTCGTCATTGTTGTTGAGGGGCTAAAGTGGATTGTTTGGTTTGCTTCGTTTTATCTAGACTGGCGAAACCTTGACGCCCAACTACATTATCTACCAACTGTGGTCGAATACGTCGTATACTGTGCAAGTTCAGGTAAAGCTACTGAATGTGGTCACATGCCTTCGTATACTAGCTTTACCAAGTTTACATATACGTTGTAGTGCAATAATGGTGTCCCCAACGCTTTAACCCACGGGTGGGGACCCTACAGTCCTGCGCAATCGTTTCAAACAAGCGATGCGTCGCTACCTAGCGCCCCTGTTCAGTTACTACCCAGCCCTATACGCTCAGGCGGCAGTGTCACCATGACGTGGACTCCCCCCGACGACACTGGGGGAATCAACATTTCTCGATACTTTGTGTTGATGAAGTTGTGGAATGAAACCAACTTCTACCTATCCCCAAACCAATTCCAAGTCGAGCCCACGCGGTACACAGTGTCTGGGTTGTACGCCCAGACAGCGTACAACTTTCGAGTGTTGGCGCAAAATACCATGGGCCATGTCCTGTTACCCGGCTTGTTCAATATCAGCTCCAAGGCGTCGGTGATTTCGGCGTCTGCTGATGTGGGCACTTCCTGGATCCGTCCCGGCACCGCCATTCTGATTGGAGTACGTATTGTCATTTCGATTTGTTCAATCCACTGGCTGACTTGTTGGGGTAGAACTTCTTCTTTACGACCGGCCGGACCATGACGAGGAATTTGATTTCAGTCACGACGCCCCACATGTTTGCCAGCATCACGAACGCCATGGGCATGCTAGTTGGCGAGCCCAGTGCCAGCATCAACATGACCACGTCGTACCCAACGTTGCCGGAAGCCCCCCAAGTTCCGGTGATTACTCGAGTGACGGGTGGTGCAGCGTACGGATACTTGGTTTCCCCTGTTGACACCGGTTTGTGCTCTCTTTTATTTCCATTGCCAACTCCATACTCACGATGAGGCGGTTAGGGGGAGTCCGCGTGAGTGGATTTAGAGTGTACTTTACCGACTTGACGACAAACAAGGTCGTCGAGGTAATTTTACCTTCTTCGAATCAACTTGAATATAGATTCATGGGTATACTGGGGTATAGGCTGTCACAAGCAACGACGACGACGCCTCTCCAGTGGCAGGACAACCGCTGGCGAGAAACGAGACTTTCCGCATCACTGGCCTTGAACCCCAGCACTGGTATCGCCTTCGGGGTCTCGCCTTGAATTCGTTTTCCACGTGCACGAATGAATTGGCCCCGACAAGCCCAAGCATTGAATTCCAGACGACCGCGGCGACAATTCCAGACCCCCCCGAGAATTTGGTGGTGGTGTTGGCCACGGGAGCTGGCTTCAGCTTTGGTTGGGACCCCCCCATGGATACAGGGGGTGTCCACATCACCCAGTACACCCTCCAGCTGTTCAACGAATCGACGCAAGCCTGGAAGACAGTGTATGCCAACACGACGACCAGTTGCCGTGTGGCAAAACTGGCAACCAAGACGTGGTACCGCTGGCGCATGCAAGCTACAAACATCGCAGGCACGTCGAATTACTCGCCTACGTATTCCTTTCAAACCTCAGTGGTGAGCGCTCCTGGTCCTTGTCGTCAGCCCAATCAGAAAGCATTCACGGGTGGCATGATCTCGGTAACTTGGGACCCTCCAGACGACAATGGCGGGTCGGACATTGTGTCGTATATTTTGGAGTACTACAACCAAGTTGGCGGTCCGTCGCTGAGAGTGGTGTCGAAATCCACGAGCGCGAACGTGTTTGGCCTCCGCGCCAGTACGTCGTACACGATGAAAGTCACGGCCGTGAACCGCATTGGGGCCGGGGAATCAGGCGCGGAAGGAACACTGTCCACCGGACCTCCGTCCCCGCCCGAAGTGCCGGAACCGCCTGTGATTACAGAGTCGTCGGGAGGGGCGCTCAAGATTTCGATGAAGGCCCCCTTGGACATTGGGGGCGTCGATCCTGCCTCGTTGTTTTACGAGATCTACGCCAATGGCTACCTCGTGCTCAACATTTCGTACGCCGAACTCATCGTTGCGGACCAACAGTCGTCGGGCGGCACTAGTCAACGTCGGCTGCAAAGTCAAAGCAACGGCGTGACGGTGGGAGGGTTGGATTCAAACACAAAGTACCAAATCAGCGTGGCAGCGTCCAGTCCGGCAGGGTCGAGTCCCAAGTCGATCCAGCATGAAATGGCCACATCGTCGGAGACGGTCCCCGGTGCTCCCGCGGCTCCTTATGTGATTCAAGCAAACGGGGGATCGCTAGTCATCGGGTGGACTTCTCCAGCAGATGAAGGCGGGGCTTCTGTCAGCTTGTTCCAGTTGTATATCGGGTCGAACGCATCCACACCCGCGTGCGAAGGACTTGTGTGGCAATGCACTGTCACAGGCCTCATGTCAAATTCGGCGTTTGAGTTCTACGTTGTCGCGCAAAACAGCATTGGTGCTTCGTCTCCAAGTGGTATTCTGCAAGCGAAGACGTCGCTACTCTCAGCGCTGGGGGCTCCTCAGGCGTTGCGTTTGGTGTCACTCACAGCGGATGGCCACGGGGCATCCATTGCGTGGTCGCCACCTCTAGACACTGGCGGGTTGCTGGTGTCGGGGTACACTTGCACAGCGGAACACACTGTCGACCACACGACTGTCAGCGTCACAGTGCCAACAACAAGTGCACAGTTATTGCAGCTGGCTCCTGCCGCCGCTTATACTGTCACGTGTGTACGTACACATCAAATGCTTGAACCATCTATAGGTTTGAACACACCAACTTTATTAGATCACGACAAACATCCAATTTGATAAAAGCACGCCGAGTGGTATCGTGACGTTTACCACTCCTTCCGGCAACGGGTCGCCCAGCGCCCCCATCGTCACATGCGGTTCAGTTCCTGTCTCAAGCGACAATTGAATGTGCTCAATGTTACTCTGTAGTGAGCAAGTCGGCGTTGAGTTTGCAGTGGCAGCCGATTGCTGAAGCTGCGAGCTACACATTGTATCGCAATGGGGCGTTGATTTATGCAGGACAAGCTACGGCATTTTGGGACTCGGATCTAGCTGACTCGACGAGTTATTCGTACGACTTGAGTTACCTGACAACAGGTCATGTTGAGAGCGCAAAAACCAGCTCAGTGTTCGCAACTGGGACCAATTTGACTCCGACCTGTACCAGCCAATCTGGGTACATCAACCAAGGAACGTATCACCCCAGTGCGAGACAATCGTGGATGATCACGCCCGCGAGCGGTGTCTTCAATTCGATCTTGCTTCAAGTACGTTGTCCTACAATTTTGATGGTTGGTCACGGAATTCGATTGCTTAGTTTTCGCGCTTTAACGTGGAGTGCGACCACGATGTGGTCACGGTGGAGCATTTCCCTTACGACGGAACGTCCGTCTTGTGGTCTGGCGGATGTACACGGGCCAACACGTTCTCGCTGTACAGCGCCCAGCCCAATGCCTCGCTGAAAATCACCCTCGCCTCCGACCCGTCGGTCCAAAACAGTGGCTTTGAGCTCATGTACAGCGTGGACGCTGACCCTCCCTCGTCCGTGTTCCCGTCGTGTCCGCAAAAGTCGGGCCAAAACGTTTGTAGCAATCATGGCGTGTGTACTTCCACAGGCGAATGCAATTGCAATCTAGGTTCGCTAGAGTTGGATTTGGGAATTTATGTACCATAACTGCGGTCGTAGGGTTCACCGGAGAGGACTGCAGCAATTACGTCATTTGCTGCACGGATCCAACCGTGTGCCACGATCAAGTGTGTGATATGCGACCCCAGGATATCATTTTGGTGTCGACCACTTCGGGCGACGATGTCGAAGGCACGGGGGAACTCATGGGCGTCGGAGATGTCGGCGGAACCGCCCCTAAACCATTTGCCACGTATGTATGGATATTAAAGGCCTTGTAACGAAGGGGTGTGTGTAGGTTGACGAGAGCAATGCGTGCTGCGACGAATGCCAGTGTCATTCTATTGTACCCTGGCGTGTACTCCGACATTGGAGATTGCTCGTTGTCATTTGCACAGCAACAAGTGGACATCCGGGGATTCTTGGGGTCGAACTATGTTACATTGAATTGTTCCACGTCTGGAATGATTATGGAAGCTTGCAATGCCAGTGTTCGAGGACTCACGGTCCAGAATATCCAATCGGGTTCGTCTGGGGCGGCCTTTCACGTGCACCAAACTGAGCTGTCGTTGAGAGACGTGCAGGTACTACTAATTCGAATCCATGATGAAACAAGACTCGGGATCCTCACTGATGTGGGTTAGGTTCGCAATTGCCGAAGCAGTGCAGACGGCGGTGGCATCTATTCCGATCAATCTGCGATCACCATGACTAGCTCTAGCATCACCAATTGCTCTGCGCTCCACGGTGGCGGCATATTCGCGACGACCAGTCAACTTTCGCTCGCGTCGACCTTCATTTCTTCCAACCGTGCAACCGACGGGGCAGGGGTGTACGTCACAGGAACGTCCGAAGTACGTGGCGACGGAGCTATCATTGCAGGCAACATGGCAAACAATATTGGCGGTGGCGTCGTTGCTCATGGGGTTGCGATTGTGTCTGGAGTCACAATTGCGTCCAATTCGGCCACATTTGGGGGCGGCGTGAGCTTGGACGGCCAAATGGATCTGGGTCAAGTCTTGGTGGACTCGAACCGTGCGAGTCGCTTCGGCGGCGGTGTCTACACCCTTGCCGAACTGGTGTTAACCGCGACGGACGTGGTGGTCTCCAACAACGCAGCGGTGGAGCGCGGCGGGGGGCTGTATCTTCACAACACCACATGCTCCATCGTAGGGAGTGGCTGCTTGTTTCAAAGCAACGCGGCTCAAGATGGCGGTGGGGCGTACGTGGATGCTTCACGTGCATCGTGGGACCATGTTGTGTTTAATGCTTGCAACGCCACGACGACGGGCGGAGGTGGCATCGCAACGTTTCAGAGTGACCTCTTCGTTTCCCACTCGACTGTGGACGGCAATTTCGCTCGTCTGGGGGGAGGGATGTGTGCATCCGGGGGCTCGAAAGTGACGCTGGTGGAAGTGGACATTGTGAACAACATGGCGAGATTTGGTGGCGGGATGGCCATCGACCGATCGGAAGTCGTCGGAGGGGTCCTTCGCGACAACCTCGCAACTGAAGGCGGTGGTGGCATCTTTCTCAGCGACGGCATGCTCTCGGCCGCCAACATTGACTCGTCCGCCACTTTGGGGCACGGGGGTGGCGTTTATGTTACTGAAAGCGCCTTCAACTCACTCACCAATGTTCACGTGACCGAGGCGACGAGCAGCGGCAACGGAGGCGGCATGTATTGCGAAAACTCTAGCGTGGCCCTGACCAACGTGAGTTTTGTTCGGAACAACGCCAGTCAACACGGCGGTGGTGTCTTTTTACAAGAGACGACATTGACTGGACGGTGTTACGCCACAAACTGCACCGCCGCATTGTCGGGCGGCGGGCTTAGCATTGCAGGCGCCGTGGGCATCGACGCAGTATACATTGCGTTTTCAACATCCATTCTTGGGGGCGGCTTTTCCGCCATCGACGCCATCTTTGTGGTCCACCATGCAACGCTTGAGGCGAACGAGGCGCGTCAGAATGGCGGCGGCGGCTTTATCCGCAACTCCCAAGGAGTCCTGGACGATTGGACAGTTCGAAGTAACGAGGCGGGAGTGCTGGGCGGTGGATTGATGGTTGCAAACTCCAACGTCCAGCACAACCAAGTGTTGGTGGCGGATAACCAAGCCACCGAGTTGGGTGGGGGGATTTATGTGGACGGAAGTGAATTCCAACCTGTGACTCCAGGAACGTTGTCCATCGTACAAGGCAACAATGCGTACCGAGGTGGGAACATCGCGTTGGCCGGGGAGTCGGAATTGGTTGGACTGAACGCGACAAACGGGCTGGCAGCGTACGGAGGTGGCATCTACGTTGCCAACGCGACGTGCCAGGTGGAAGGACTGGTCGTTCTGGCCAACACCGCTTTCAACAACGGCGGGGGGTTCTTTATCCAGTCGTCGACGTGTTCCGTGTCGAACACTCTCGTGCGACGCAACGGCGCCGTGTACGGGGGTGGCGTGGTCGTGTCCGATGGCCTGGTGCAGCACTCGAACACAACGATCGTTCAAAACGTGGCAGGATCTGCTGGAGGGTTGTTCCTCGACGGGTTGTCCACATTTCACTTGACTGACGATCAAGCAGGCATCTCGACCACGATATCTGACAACCAAGTGTGCGCGACCAAATGTGGCAACGGAGGCAACATTGGGGTCTTTGAGTACTCGGACGCGAGCCTGTCGGGGCTCGTCGTGTCGAAAGGATCGAGTGAATATGGAGGCGCGATGTTTGTCTATTTTGGCAGTTCGGCAGTCGTGACCGACTCGAGTTTCGAGAACAACGTGGCCAACTTTGGCGGCGCTTTTTCCGCGTACGAGCGGACCAACACTTCGTTTGTCAATTGCTCGTTCGAGGACAATTCGGCCAGGACTAGCGGCGGCGCCGTGTATATGCCGTTTCCGATCAATTGGGATGAATCCAGCGCCGTGAGCTTGTTCCAAAGCCGATTGGCGAGAAACAAGGCACTTAATGGCATGGGGGGGGCTATTTGCATCCGCAACGTTATCCTCGTTGCTGACCAAGTTGTTTTGGAGTTCAATCAAGCGATCGGGAGTGACGGTGGTGCCCTGTATGCAACCGGAGGGTCGGACGTTACGTTTCGACGTAGCCGCCTGGTACAGAACACTGTCACACCAGGACACAGCGGAGGGGTATGTCGTCGTCCTGTCCATTCGTTTGGTGTGTACTCATGTTGTGGTTGGCCAATTGTAGGCGATATCTGTAACAGGACAAAGCAAGATTCTGATGGCGGACTCGCACGTCGAAGGGTCTGCGTTATCAAGTGAAAACTCAGCGTCGGATGGGGGGTTGATCAACATCGAGCAAGCCAGCACGGCAGTCGTGATGGTGAGAACCTCCCTCGACGTCGGCTACGCTGATTTCGGCGGCGGCGTATTCATCAGCGACGGTCGACTGGACATGACGGACTCGACAATTTCGAATTGCAAATCGTGGCAATTTGGCGGCGCACTGTATTTAACGTCGACCGCGACGGTGGTGCTATCGAATTCGTCCATCCTCACCAGCGACGCCATGTACAGCGGCGGTGGCGTCTACGTTGAAGCCCAATCGACGTTCACAGCTATCTCGTCCACGCTCGAAAACAACTATGCCGACGATCAAGGGGGCGGCATTTTCGTGGCGATTGGAAGTGGCAACGTGTGCGTTTTGACTGGGTGCTCCGTCCGTCATAACATTGCCAGCGGGCTCGGTTCAGGTAGGCTTTGTGTTCGAAACACAAAGCAGCACCCAATCATTATTGTTGACATGTATTGTGTAGCTGTGTTTGGCAGCCGGGACAGCCAATTGGTTGCCACCAACACGCTATTCGAAGCCAATGGCGGCGCCACGTTTTACGGAACCAGTGAAGGCGGCCCGTTGTACTTTGAGTCGAGCTTTGCAACGTTGAGCGATTGCACGATTGCTGGCAACATTGCGTCCAACGGAGGTGCGCTGCAGATTCAAAACACGGCCGACGTGGCAGTCCTGCGATGCGAGTTTTGGAACAACACGGCGCTGGCGAGTGGGGGCGCTATGTATCAAAAGAACGGCGTCACAACTGTCGCGAATACATCGTTCCAGTACAACGTCGCTCCCAGCGGCGGCGCCATCTACTTGGACGAGTCGTCTGTATCGACGTGGACCAACGTGTCGTTGAATGCAAATACAGCGGATAGCGGTGGGGGCGCTTATATTGGCGGGAGTTCCAAGGTACGAACCCCCTTCACTATGGCTGCGCCTTCCTATCTCTCGGTGATTGATCGTGGTTGATGATGAGTAGGTCACGTATCATGGAGGACAAATGACAAGCAACCGAGCCAATTTGGGTGGAGGAATCTTTGCGAGTGAAAACGCCGTATTCCTGGCCAGCAGCATTCAAACTCGAGCCAACGTGGCGCTGCAAAGTGGCGGCGCATTTTACCTGAACGACACAGTGAATGTAAACCACACGGAGCTCGAGTTTGTTGCCAACGCCGCCCCGCTGGGCCGCGACGTGTTTTGGCGCTACGTCCAAACATCTCCTAGCTACGCGTGCGCCAAGAATTGCACGTTTGACAGAACCTCAGCCGAGCCAGCCATTGCCACGGACCCCATGGCCATTCGACTGGGCTGGTGGCCTCCATATGCCACCAGTGGCGTGCCCATGACTTCGTCGAGCCTAGAAAACGTCACATTGGTGTGGGACAACGCGACCAACTCGAGCGTACCGTGGCCGACCGTCCTCGTGGTGGATTTCTACGGTCACCGCAGCATTCTGGACAACTCGACTGTGTGCCGCGTATACAAGAAAGCATCCGAGCTCGTGAAGATCATGTTTCTGCCCAACTCCCAAGTGGCGTCCAGGTTGGGCTTTGTGAGCTTTCAAAACGCCGAAGTGCAGACCGACCCGAAGGAAGCGCCGTTCGAAATGACGGTTGAATGCCGACTGTACAACCACCAAACTCGAGCTCTCGATTTGAACATCAAAGTGCAGCCGTGCGACCCTGGCTACATGCTCCAAACCCAGTACAACACAGCAATGCATCTCCGTCATTTCAGGATTGCATCCATGGGTTTTTTCTAATGCACTTTTGGCTGGTAGGAAATGCGTCCAGTGTGCTCAAGGAACATTCAGGTGGGTACTAACTATATCAACTAGCTTGTTGTCAATGTATGAGGCTAAACTGGACTATGATAGTTTGGACGGGTTGACCTGTCATTCGTGTCCGTTGGGGGCGAATTGCGAAACGATTCAAACCGTGGGCACAGGACAGTTGACGAGCGGTGTGGCGTTCCCGTCCACCCAGCAGGGCTACTTTTTGGCCGACGCCCCGCCCACAACCGTTCAAAAGCTGTGCGACATTGCCCAGTACTTTCCGTCGGGGGATCCGTGTCCTGGAGGCACCGATGCCGACCGCCTCGATCGCATGCGGCGGTGCATGAACGACACCAATTTCAAGCTGCATTGGGACGAAAATCGCATCTTCACGTGCTCGTCAGGGTTTATGTTTTACTCATGTCCCGTACGTACAACATGCATTCTACTAGGTAGATAGATATTCACAAGATGTTGTCATAAACCACCTTGTGTACATGTACGTATAGGTGACGGAGGCATGCAAGGGCAGCATCTCCAAGTCCGAAGTGACGACGCACCTCGGCCACGTGTGCCAAGAAGGCTACACAAGTCCGTTGTGCGGGTCGTGCGAAGCGGGCTATCAAAAGATGGACGACGGCACGTGTATTCCATGCGACGACGTGTCTCGAAGTGCATTTTATGGCTACGTGACGATTCCGATTCTGATGGTCGTGGTGGGACTGTACGCCATCGCCCTGTACTTGCACAAAGACACTGACAAGATGCTCATGGCCCAAGCCCGAGCGGCCACGGAACACAAGACGTTTGTGCCTCCGCTGTCAACGTCAAAGCTGAAACCTGCGATACGGCGCGTGGAAAAGACTGTGCATCGAACGTGGAAGCGACTTACAGCGTTCGTTAAGGCGCGCCCGTTCAAGAAGAAATTGTCGAAAAATCTGTTTGGGATCCAGCGCATGGCGCTGCCCACGGTGGGCTTTAATGCCGAAAAGTTCAAGATCCTGCTCTCGTTTTTCCAAATCTTCTCGAATCTGAAAGACACGTACCAAATCGCGTGGCCCAAAGACGTGGCGAATCTCATGGCGGCCGTGTCCAAGTTCAACTTTGGCTTTATGAGCATCCCCCACTTGGATTGTATGATCGCGTTCAATTACTATAGCGACTTTCGGTACGTAACACCGACTACGGCGCTTTCATTGTCATACGTGTGTGTGTGCGGCCCTAATCCCACATGATGTCGTGATCTCGTCTGTAGGCTGACGCTGGCCACGGCAGCCGTGTCGTTTGCCGCGTTGTACCTGGCGTTTCGGTGGGGGGTGTTTGTGTACAAGCGCAAGCTGCACAAGATTCCGCGCCTCTGCACCGAGTGCGGCCTCCCCAACACTGAAATTTCCACGGGCACTCGGATTTCGGCGATGCGTCAGTTTGCCATGGAAATCGAGCGCGATCGGCACACATCCAAGCTGAAAAAGATCCTGTCGAGGCTCTTGTTGAGCATTGAAAAGGACGAAGTCAAGAACGCCATGCCCACCTACACGTCCAAGCACTCGACGTGTCCGACCTCCCAACGCGTCACCGACGATGCTCTACGACGTAAGATCGTCCACACCAACATCCAGCTGTGGCAAGCGCGCGTCAAGTTGCGCTTTAACTTTCGAACGTACTCGGACAAGTGCATGAAGATCTTCTTTTGGTAGTACCATATACATATTGCCACTCGAACAAAGCAATCACGCGTTGAATGGGGGTCGGCTGTGTTGTCGTGTAGGCTGGCGCTGTTTATGTATCCGTCCGTGAGCCAGAAAGTGCTCAACATGTTCAACTGCGCCCAAGTGGGCCTGGGGTCGTTCTTGGTGTCCGACATGACACTGCAGTGCACCGACGGGTACTGGTACTCGCACGCGATTGTAGCCGTGGTTGGCATTGTCGTGTGGGTGTTTGGTAAGGATAACCACATACTTGGACAATACTACGTAGTTGCTAGCTCTAACTTGTACCGACAGGGGTGCCGTTCTACTGCTGGTCGATTTTGTTTCAAGAACGAATGGCGGGGGTGCGTCTCCGCATGCGCCTGCTCAAAGACAACAAGCACGAAGTCCTTCGTCAAAAGTGGATTGCCAAAATGAAAGACGATTACAAAGCCAGCGGCAAGTACTGGCACAACAACTACGACTCGTTTGTCAACATGCTCCTTCCCGAGTACATGAAGAAGCGTAATATGGAGGTAGTTTCATGTCCAACAATTTGGAGTCAAGAGGCTGTGTTCTCACTTCGTTGATGTGTCGTAGCTACCCAGCACCATTGCGCGCGTCGGGTTCATCTACGCAGCATGTACGCAGTCCCATCTGTCATATGATATAATGCAATACTAACATGGTATTGTTTAGACCAAGACTCGTTTTGGTTTTTTGAAATCGTCGACTTGATCAGGTACGACCGACATGTCCACGTTATTCCTTGCATTTAGCCCTACTTGATATAGAAAACTGCTCTTGAATGGCGTCTTGTCCTTTGCCGAACGCGGGTCCGTCAACCAAATCGTCATTGGCATGATGATCATGTACGTCGTCGTCACACATATTCATATACAAAATATATCATAATATTCAAGGGCATTTGTGGATGATATATATATTTGTAGCTTTGCCTACATGGCCATCCTCTTGGCCGTGCAGCCGTATAAGAACCGGTCTAACACGCTCGTGGCGTCCATGGCCCAGCTTCAATTGTTTGTGACGCTGTTTGGTACAGACTCTTATTTGTGGTCGACGGATGAATAATATATATATATGGCGTAGCGGGGCTGTTGATTAAAATGAACGTCGGGAAAGCGCAGTCGCTCGACATGTCAACGATCAGCTCCGTGATCATCGTCACCAACATCGCGGCCATTTCCATCACGTTGATCGAAGCCGTGCGCGAAAAGTACTTGGAGCGCAAACGCTTCAAGCAGATTCGCAAGCGAAAGTACCAAAATGACCTGCGCTACCACGTGCAACGCTTGTGGTGGCGCGCAATGACGTATGCCGTGGCCGAAGTGTATTTGCAGCGACGTCACGACGATCCATCCGAGGATGTGCTGCTGCCGTCATTCCGAGTCGTGCTGGAGCTCGCGAGGCGTCAAAGGGCAGCGACCGACCGCCAAGTCGTCAACTCACCACCCCCTGACGAAGCCCCCGTTGTGCCCATCATCGATGCGAACGACGTACTGGTGGTGACTTCCACCGAGTCCAAGCAACCGATTGAGTAATTGATACATGCAGCACTATGAATACACTACTAGTACGTAGTTCGTACATGGTGATGCCTTGTCAAAGTCTAAGTATAAAATAATACTATATATTTTTGAGAGACAAACATATATTTGTTGTGTTTCTCGGTGCGATATATATATATATATATATTATATTTTTTGAGAGACAAACATATATTTGTTGTGTTAAAAAATAATACTATATATTTTTGACAGACACACATATATTTGTTGTGTTTCTTGGTGCGATATGTATATATATATATACAGTATATAAAAATATTTTTGAGAGACAAACATATATTTGTTGTGCTTATCGATGCGATGCATGGGGTGTACTCCTCGACACGGCCGAGACGCCGTCGACAAACTTGGTGCGGAACACAACGTTCGCGTTGTTGAACATACCCTCCTTGAGCGACACGACGATGAATTGCGAGTGCGAAAAGTGCGTGCGGATCATCTGGCCGATGTTTTGCGTGTGCGACAAGTCCAGCGCTGCGTCCACCTCGTCCAGAATGTACATGGGCGCGGGCTTGAACAGCAACAGTGACAGGATCAGCGACAGCGCCAACAGCGAGCGCTGTCCGCCGCTCAGTTCGGTCAGACTCTCCTTCCACACCTGGCCAAACGCGACCTTGACCACGAGCCCGTCCAGCACCGTACCATGCTCGGGCGGGTCCAACTTGGCCGTCGTACCCGGCAGTAGCGTGCTAAAGATCGCGCCAAAGTCTGTGTTCACCTTGACCCATGTGGTTTCCAGCGCCTCGTTCTTCTTGGCGTCGAGCTCTTGAATCACGGCCGTGATCTTGGTCTTGTCGTTCTCGATGATCCCGCGCTTGGTCATCAAGCTCTGGTACTCGTGCTCGGCCTTTTCGATCATGCCCATCACTTTCTTGTTGATCTTCTTAGACAACGCACCCTGCGTGTCTTTGAGCCCCGCCAGCCGCTTTTGCGCGGTGGGGTAATCCTTTTGCCGAAAGTCATAGTCTGTGTGCTCCTTGCCAAAGTACTGCCGCTCCGTCGCGATCCAGCTGTGTGTGTCCAGCAAATGGTTGACGGCCGTGTGCGACGTCGTGGTTTCCTTTTGGATGCGCTGGATGCGGTGCTCGATCTTCTTGATCTCAATGTCGCAGTCGTTCATGGCGGTCTCGTGGCCATTGAGCTCGCCCTGCAGCGTCTTGAGTTCATTATCGCATGCGTTCAACGCATCCCGTTTGGCTTTGAGCTGGTCGCCCACGGCACGAGCGTCTCGCTCCACACGCTCCAAGTGGTCGGCGCACTTGTCGACGTCGGCCAAGAGCCGCACGCGATCGTCTTCGGCCGCTTTCAACGACTCGAGCGCGGTCTCACGCTCGCTTTGCACCGACTCGAGCTCGAGTTTGATCTCCGACAGCTCTTGGTCGTGCTGCTTGAGCACGTTCGACGCTGCCGACACGTCGATCTTGGCTTGTTTTTGGCGCACTTCCAACTGCGCGAGGCGACTGGACCGGGAGTGCTTGAGCGAGTCAATGTCTTGCTGCAGCGTGTCCACTTGATTGCGCAGCCGGGCGATCGCCGCCTCCGCCGTGTCCACACCCAGCTTGGACGTGACCAAGTCGTCCTGAATGCGATTGATTTCCTGCTGGATCATGCCGTACGACGTCCCTTGCATTTGGCTCTCAAGCAGCTCACGCTCGTGGTGTTTCAAATCCAACTGCTGATGCAGCTTGTGGTACACTTGCGCGTCCTAGCACGTTTGGTACAATCCTTAGATATTGTGTTATTCGTTAAACGTTTATGGAGATAGTGTGGAGAGTTGTTTCACCCGAAATTGCCAATTTTGGGATTATTTGTTTTGACATCGCCAACATCACTCGAACAAAAGCAGCATAATATTGTTCATTCGATTCGAAATTGGAGTGTTTGGGTGCTCAATCGAATGAGCAGAATAACCAAATCGGCAGAGAATCAAAGATCGACCAATCAAAACACAAATCATGAATCAACTAGCCAATCACATCCATTCTTCGAATAATTCAACATCGAACTAGTGTGTGATTGAAATTAGTGTGATACTGGACGATCTTTACAAAAGTCAGTACAACGAATAGATTTGGCAAAGAATCAGCACAAACGTCCAAATATTTTGGGTAAAAGGACAATATGATTCGCTCCAAAACAAAATGAATGAATCGATCGAAACAATGCATTTGCCTCTAAATTTTAAAGAGATAGTATATTTCGCAAGTTCAAAGACAATGTTTTCGAGTAGAATACACAATAGACACATACTATACATGAAAGACAAGCATACCTTTTCCAACGCTTGATATTGCGCGTCCAACTCGTCCAGTTCGTGTTCCGTGGACCGGATTTTCCGCGTGAGGTCAACGAGCACTTGAACTTTTTTCAGGATCGACGCATTGTTGGCGGGGGCGGACCCCCCCTGGAGCGTCCCGGCGGGGTCAAACGAGTCGCCCTCAAGGGTCACGGTCCGCGTCTGCACGTCTCTGTGGAATGTGACTTGCTTAGCCACGTCGCTCTTGTCGCAGATCAGCGTCGTGCCAAACGCGTACTCCATCGCAGGCTGGACGTCGCGGTCGCACTCGACGAGCTCGAGCGCTTCCCACACTTGTCCGCCTTCGGTACGTGCCACCGCCTTGGCCGCGGCCACCTTTTGTGGCGGCAGCACCTTTCGCGTGATGCGGTTGAGCGGAATGATGGTCACGCGGGTCTTGAGATTGCCGTGCTGCAGCAGCTGCTTGCCCGTCTGATCCGTGTCCACAACAACGTGGTACAGCTTGCCGCCCGCCGCCAGCTCAAGGGCCGTGGCACTCCAGTCGTGCTTTAACGTAAGCAGCTTGGCCACCATGCCCTTGACGCTGCTGGGGTCGATACGGGGATTGTGGTACTCGAAGCGGAGTTTGGATGACACACTCGCCGTCGCCTCGTCCAAGTCTCGACGAAGACTCTGCAGCGTGTGCTGGAGGTCGTGGCGCTGCCGCTTTACGGGGTTGTCTTCTGTGAACCCCAACCGCGACAGGTCGTCTTGGAGGTGTTGGATCTGCGCCGACAACGCTGCATGTTTGGCTTCCAACGCGGCATTTTGCGACTTGGTCGTGGCCAGCGCGGCTTGCTTGGTCTTCAAGTTCGTCTCCATGTGCTTGATCTTCATGGTCAGCTGATGCAAAAGCGACGTTTGTTCCTGCAGCTCCTTTTGGCTCGCGGCTAGCTGCTCGCCGAGCGATTTCTTGCTCACGTGGCTGCTCACACCAGCGTTCAGCGATTGGATTTCGTCGACAATCGCAGCGAGCGCGTCCGACTTGTCCGTATGCGCGGCTTGAATGCGGTCAAAGTCGGCTTGTTTGGTCGCAAGGGACGCTGCCATGGCGTCGATGGCGGCTTCGACGTCGCGGCGTTGATCTCGCAGTGCCTGGACGTTGGTTTCCGTGGCCGTGAGGCTGGACTGGGCGTTCGTGTGCTTCGTGCGCACCTTCACAAGCTCCTTCCCGAGGCTTTCTTCCTTGTCCTTGAGGCCTTGGAACTCGCCGCGCATGTGCTTGTTGCGGTTCAAGTTGATTGCGTCCAACTTGTCCTGCGTCGACTCCATCAGCGCTTCGTGGTGTAAACGCATTTGGGACAGCGTCTCGAGCTTGTCCTGGATGTCCTTGAGCTCCGTGGACGACTTGGCAGACACTTGCTCGGCCTTGGTGAACTCGTACGCAATGCAAAACCGAGCCAGGCGCTCCATCTCTGTGTTGTTGGCCGCCCACTGCATGTAGTTCATCTTTTCCTTGCGGAGCTTCTCGAGCGTCGGCGTGATTTCTTCGGCCAGGATCTTGTTGATCTCGTCCACCTTCTTCTCCTTCTTCCCCATCGTTTTGAGCGCAGACTGCTTCTTGTTCTCGTACATGCGCGTGCCCGCCGCTTCTTCGATCATACCAAGGATTTCAGGCGGCTTCATGTTCAGAACCTTGGTGATCCGACCTTGCATGATCAAGAAATGGGGGTTGTTCACGTTCAGCTGCACTGAGTGGAACAGGTTTTGGACCTGGTTCACTTGGGCGGTGTGGCCATTGATCAGGTACTTGTTCTTGCCGCCGATCACCACTTGCCGCGCCACCGAGATCTGCTTGTATTGCTCGTACCCGACGGGGCTCTTGGAGCTGTCTTCGTTGTTGAACAAGATCGTCACGCTTGCTTTCGTCACCCCTGCCTGCCCTTGTTTGTACACAAGTTCTTGCAGGTTACTCGCCCGCACAGCCGACAAGTTCGTGATCCCCAGGACGAAACAGATCGCGTCCAGGATGTTACTCTTGCCACTTCCATTGAGCCCCGTGATCGCATTGAACCGCGGGTCAAAGCCACTCACGACCGTGCGCGTGGCGTACGACTTGAAGCCATCGATGATCACCTCCTCGATGAACATGTTGCTCTCCCCTTGGACGACCACTTTCAAATTCCAACGAGAGCGGAAACAATTTTGATTGGCCATATTTGAAAGGGCCAATCATGGCACGAACACGAGCAATGGATTACTATATACTAGTACTAGACAATACTATTATTAATAATATTAATATTAATAGTACTCTTAATAGTACTACTAGTGTTACGTACTAGTAAAACGTTACTATAATATTAATATCAATATTATATTAATACTATTAATATACCAAAGGTGATTCTTGTAATTCCCGGCCAGCTTGGCCTACTTTCTGAGTGCCATAACTCGTCACCCATTCATCCGATAAGGCTGCGCGATAACATGCATTTTGAAGATCGTGACGAGCTTTATAACTTTATGCAGGTCCTATCATTTGTATCGCAAGGGCAATTTGCTCGTTGAATTTCTAAAATTGAAATTATCCTATGAATTTGGCCAGTAAGTCACTTGAATAATGTATGCCCGACTTCCTCAGAACCTGTTAATAATGATGTTAAAATAATTAATATAAAAACTGTATTACAAGTCCGACAAGCTCAATATTAAATGTTAAACGTATTGGATACAAGAGTACGTAATTTTGTCATCATAGTCCATGGATGATTGTGATTGGGCATTTGCTGGCCGGGAAGTGCATGCAGACCGGGAATTACATGAATCACCTTATATGGTGCAAGAAGCCTAGAAAGGACGATATTTTGAGCACTTTTTAGAGCGTTATACCATGTGCAGTATTATTATTTCCTGGCAAATTAACCTCAAAAACGATTGATCTCGACAAGGCGAATCGATTATGTTGTTCCAATTCACAATGAACGAAAAAATGCGATAGCTATTTTAGTTTAACCGATCGCCTTGCTATGGTGCATTTCAACTAAAGACTACAAAAAAATGCCTTGTCTTTCGACAGCTATTCCAACTTTGTATTGATATTTTTTAGGAAAATAAGCCGTAATAACGATAGAACTGGTCAAGACCAACAGAAGTTACGGTTCAAAATTTCGATTGGTGAAAAATTGATCGAGTAATAGAATTTAAACCAACCAGCCTTTTTGTATGGAAATATATGGAGCCAGGCACATTTTGGCCGAAAAGGAGCATCAAGTATATCTTGGTCTTTGTATGCAGCACTTATCCGTATGAACTTTTCCATTGTATCCGGATTATTCAGGATGTTTAACCTATTTACCAGATAAAAAACGTAAGTAAAAATAATTATTTAACGTCAAATTACGTGGGTTTAACTGAAATAACCGAGGCGTTTAATAGTAAAACGTCTCCTCCTGAGGATGGCCGATCTGTAGTCTTTAGATGAAATGCACCATACAACAGAAATGTATGAGCTCGGACGCATTTTGGCCACCCCATACGTCTTGACGTTTGTACGGGTCACTTATCCGTACACTTTATCCGTACGTAGATTGAGTTTAACCTATCTTTATCCAAGGTTTAACCAGGCAGATTACTGTTTACTGTTAACGCTTACCCCAAAACATATAGGTTAAATAGAAAAACGTAGGGCAAAAGATTTGGCCTTCTAGCCATAGTACAAACGTTACGTAACGTTATAACGTTATTAACGTTACTAGAACAATATGTAGTACTAGTACTAATTACTTCGAAGTATACCGAGTAAAAGATATCCTACGTTACAGTTAACGTTAAGTTAGACGAATGTTGATGGTGACAATCGGCAAATTGGTAGGGATGTGAGGTACAGTAGCACGTATCATGTTTGATCTTTGATAGGACTGCATCACCTACATGCACGTACTGCATCGTTGAGGAGATTCCAGTAAACTACCAGGTAGACACTGTACAGTACACTGAGCAGAAACGAAACTGTCGATAATCACCACACTCGCGGAACAATTGGTACCATCAAAGAATCACGTTTTCTCTTACCAATTCCATGACGTTGATCGGAAAGGTCTTCCGAAAGGACACTGCTGCTGCACTACTACTACTGTACTAGCACATCCGTTCAGTTGGCTGTACGTACGCACACTATGAGTCAGACGTTGTGAGCCTCCAATAAAAAAAGCTTCGCTGCCGAGTCAGGCCCATCAGTCACGATCCGTTTTGATTGGCTGTTGGTACTTCAACAAGGTTGCAACGCCAAGCGTATTCAGCCGAAACACTTACAGTACACCGTACAGTAGTATAACGTTACGATCATATCCTTCCCCTCACACACAGCGACACCTCCCATGACAGTACTGAGCTAGCCAGTCGCACAGAGCGGTTGCCCTTGTTGTAAGGACAGAGTTCATGCTGATGACTCGCATTGGCACCAAGATTCGCTCGGATTCAACTTGTCATCTTGCGACGGCCGTTTGCAACGTGTTGAAGTATCGACGAGCCAATCACATCGCCGCATCCCAAAGAACGAGATATTTTGAGATTCAAGGTCACTTTGCATTTGTCGTGCTCTCTCCAAGGCCACGCAGCTGGATGATCCGCTATGTAGGACCGCGCACGTTGGACAATGGTCTCTCTTCTCTGATCCAGAAGGAACAACATGCTGAAGATACCAAGCTTTGCAGCACCAACGCCGCACAAGACAAGCACAATTGGGCCAACAAGACCAACCACCTGCTGCTGGACAACATGAAAGGCTTTATCGTGCACGAGGTGGTGCCGCAAGTGTCCCCATGTGGCGATTACGTCGAGTACGTGTTTGTGATGGAGAACAGCCGATCCGGCACGACTTGGGATATCAAGCGCCGGTACTCGCTGTTCCACGACCTCCGCGACGACCTCGAAGAGTTGTTCGAGACCCCGCATTGCCACTATTGCAAGAAAGCCGTGGAACAATTGCAAGCGCTGTCGTTTCCACCCAAGCGCTTATTTCACTCGGACGAAACCATCCTGCAACGTGTCGAAGAGTTCCACGCGTACATCCAAGCCACGCTCAAGATTCTGTCGAATCCGTTCTACCGGAGTTGCTCCCTTGTATCGGTCCAAGCGCACAGTTTGATCAAGCGCTTCTTGCTCACTGGCATGCGGCGCCACGACGTGATCGAGTGCAAGCAGCACCACGCGATGTACTCTGTCCCGCTGCTGTTGCGGGAATTGCAACTCCACGCCAACGGCAAGCGGCTCGAGCCGATTGTCGAACAGCCGTCCCTGTCTCTAGCCAAAGCTTGCTAGATTAACTTAACTTTACATTAATTGCATGTGTGTATCATGTACGTGCAAATGTTGCCACCACTTTACCTTTGTGGCCACACTCTTACTTGATCCTTGTGGATGTAAGTAGCATACCTCAAACAGCATTACATATTGCATCTCAAGGGCAATGCATCCTGGCTAGGTACATGAACTGTACATCGTTCCTAGACATTCAATCCTATTATTCCTGCACTGAAATCCCCTTTTCGAGCACTACCGGTACATATACACTAGATGAAAGTTCGCTATGATTTCCTACTTTGCTAATATCGTAAACTGCAAAAGCACGCGACGCCAGCCTTGATCCAGTACTCTTGGTCGCAAAACAGCACTTGCGCGTTGGTCTCGGACACGAGCGAATTGCGCCAAATGGTCGGTCGAATGGACGGGATTTCAATCCACATGACAAAGTTCGTGGAGTGGCCCGTGGTACTCAGGGTGCCCGTTCGCGTGAGGATCTTGTACACAGGGCACCGGTAGATGCCCCCCGTGGGGGCTTGTCGCTTCTGCTGCGGGTGCAGGTGCATCAGGGGCATCTTCGCAAACAACTCCTTGGGGAACGGGTCGTCGAGGCTCGCCAGCTCCTTGTTCCACCGCGCACCTTCCAAGAACAACCCGTACACGTAGCACCCTTCCGCCGGCCGGTCCGTGACGTCGTGGAGGTCCTGCTGCATCATGATGAACTGGAAGCTGAGCGTGTCGATGGGCAACTTCTGACGGCGCGCGTGGTTCTGGATGATACCAGTCATAAACCCCTGCGGAAAGAAGAACCCGGAGATCCAAAACACGGTCGGGATGCCCTTGTCGATCCAGTTGGAAATGAACGTGAGCCGGTCAATCAGGTCCGCCACCCACAGCGTCAGCGGCTTGAGCGACGGGTACGCCTTGCCTTCCCAAAGCGTCGGCACTTTTTGGTCGTACAAGCTGTTGCCCATGCTTTCGAGCTCGGATGAGAGCACGATCAGCCCCTTGAGGCCCTTCTGGACTTGCTTGAGCGTGTCCTTCATAACCCCCAGCAGTTTGTTGAACCGTTCGACTTCCTGGGCCAGCACCGTGTTCATGCTCTCCGTGTACATGACGGGGTACTTGACTTGCACAAAGTCCAGGTCAAAATTGGGCGGCAAGCTCGTTTCAATCGTCTTTGCCGCGTCTGCGATCGTGTCCTCCCGCGACTTGCCCGCCCCAGAGCTCATGCGCGGCTGGAGGCTCAAGATGATGTCAAACATGTCGTACGTTTCAGCTTGTGCGCACGTGATGTTGGCGTTGTCGTGCATACCAAACACTTCGGGCTCGGGGTTGATCGGCAGCGAGTTGATGTAGTCCACGTACGACGCGTACGGCGCCTTGGGGTTGCACGGAATCGAATTGTACACCCCACTCGACGAAAACTTGTACCCGTCCTACGCGCCAGACGTGAGGTATTTTTCTTGCACCATAGTCAAAACCAAATCAACGTTAACGGCTCGAGGTCGTACCGTCAAAATGTCCGATTTGAAATACGTCATGAGGATCACGTCCGACGTGCGCATGTCCTTGTCGTCCGTGATGCGACCGCCATAGTTGATCATCGACGTCATCACTTGCAGCACTTCAAACGGCACTTTGTCGTACGTGTCCAAAAACATTTCAAGTTGCGCCACACTAGTCAGTAGTTAGTAGTCATATAGTTAGTACCAGTCGTCGTCCAGGACCACACCAGTCCAACCAAAATAACAATTAGGTACTTCCTAATGTCGAAACAATAAATAGGTACTACCTAATGTCAAGGTCTGTTTCGTTGAACGAGTACGGAATGTTCCAGCCGAGGGCCCCGAAGCGCTTGCGCTCGCACACGATGGCGTGGTAAAAGCACAGCCCAAAGAGCAGTTTGCAGAACACACCGGGCTTGTTGGTCTTGGTCAGGCTGTCGTCGTTCAGTTTGAAGTACGTGTTCTTCAGGTTCGCCCTCAGTCCCTTGGGCGCTTCCTTGGTCATTTTCACACCGTTCTGCAGCACAGACGTCGGAAACACGGGCGTGGGCATGCTCGTGAGCCACAGCCGAAAGTCCACGTGCAGCTTGGCCGGGTCCAGCTCTTCGCAGATCCGCTCCAAGTCGGACATCCACGACAGCGCCAAGTGGCAGTTTTGCAGCAGCACCCACTCCCCCTTGAGCACGGCGTTCTCGATTAGCCGGACCGCCAACGTGCCTTGACCCTGCCCCAACGCAATGCTTTTCAACTTGGTGTCCATCTTGGTCGCGATTGCAAACGTGAGCAGGTCCTTGGCAGGGTCGCTGCCTTGCGACAAGACAAAGATAAGCGGCGACACGGGCGTCGAGTCTTCAAACGTCTCCTGCAAATCAAAGGGCGGGGGTTCGATGAACTCCTTCCCCAGCTTTTCAATCACCAAGTTCTGGATGCCTTGCATCATCTTGTCTGGTCGCAAGCTTCGCAGGATGCACAGCCGCTGGAACCCGTCAAGCATGTCGTGCCATCCCCCCGGAAGCTGGACCATGTGTGGCTCGCTGCTGTCAAACATCGCCCGGTACGCTTCCTTCTCCTTGCCGAACGACTCGGCAAACCCGATGAATGCCGGCAGTGACGACACCCGGCACAGTTCGGTCCACGCGTACCCCTCCAGCCAGTGCGGCGCCGGGTTGTCCAGCGATACGGGGGTTCCAGGGGCCATGCCGCTGAGTAGAAACCGCCACTCGAGCGCGTTGATGAGGTCGCTTCCTTGCAAGATCTTGATGGTGAGCAAGAACGAAAAGAGCAACTTGTGCTTTTCAAACAGCGATCGACACACGTTCTTGTACACCGAGTACGTGAACGTGTCGTTCAGGTACTGCAGCCGCTGCTCCAACACGCTGGACTGTTTCGCCGCCAAGATGGCGCGAATGAAGATGTTGGTGAACCACGGCAGCGAGTACTGGTACATGGGGTCGACGCGAGACAGGTCGGCGATGCAAAAGAACAAGAGCGCCGCGCGGTACGCCACGGGGCGGTACCCGTTGCTCCGGGCATCGATTTCCTTTTCCGTTTCCTCCGCCTCCTTCATTTTTTCCACGACAATCGCCGACGTTTGCTTCGACGACGCGAGCGTTTCAATGAGGTTTGTGTCGTCCAAGATGTTGCCCTGGGAATGGGACAGCAGGTACAAGATTTGGTTTTCAATGTCGTACAGTTGCTTCTTGGACTCGGCGTTCGATAGCACGAGCTCGTTTTTCTTTTCGGCGAGCTCGGGCATCTCTTTTTGCACGACGACGTTGAGCAGTTGTTCTTCGAGCCCTTTCATTGTGATGGTAAAGTTGAGCAAGCTCACTTTTACGCACACTTCGGGGGGGTAGTGCGGGTTGGCGAGTTTCGTTGTCATGTAAAACCGAAAGCAGTCGTTGTACGGAATGATGTTTTCCCCCAGACGAATCACATCTTGGCCGCCTTGCTTGAACTTTTGCTGCAATAGCACGGGCTCCAACGCCGCGTCAAGCTCCTCTGTTACGTTCTCTAGCACGACCCACTTGCCAAATCGGATGCCATTTTCCAGTGCGCGCAAAAAGTTCTTGTCCGACTGCTTCACCACGTCCATGCCGTTCTCGCACAAGCTTTTTTCTTTGCCCAGGTTTTTCACAAACCGATTCGCTTGCCCTTGGGGGTCAATCATGAGCGGCCACCGCCGCGCGCGCGAGATAATGATCCCGTTCTGGGTCGACACCGAGTCGGTGGGAAGGCCAGCAATTTGCCACGTACGGAGCTTTACCGGGTCTTGCAGTGTCACAACGATGTCACATCCTTTGGAATGGGGTACATGGTACTTTTGAAGCGCAGTGTGCCAACTGGTCACGAGCGCATCCCGAAACTCGGCCGTGAACGCGCCTTGGTAACTGATCGTGCCCGCACTGACCAGGACGTCGCCGGTGAGGTTGACGTAATCTTCGTTCAGCTGCGCCACCGTGGCCTTCCATCTCGTTTCTTCGCCCCCCAGCCCGCCAATGAGCTTGTCGGCATTGGCTAGCTGTACTTGGCATTGAATCACTTTAGCCGCGAGCTCTTCTTTCTTGGTGATCGCCGCGTTGTAGCTGCGTTCGAGCTCGGCCAACCGGTCCGTGACCTGCTTCAAGCCGGCTTGGGCGCCGCGGAGGATCTCCATGGTCGCGTCGAGTTCTGTCTGGGCTTCAGCCAGCGCTTTCTTCTTGGGCTCGACCGACTTGGCCACAAAGTGGTACGTGTACATGGCTCGCGCCCACATGCAGATGGCCGTGCATGCTTTGGACGACTTTTCAATCATTTCCGGGGTGAAGTTGGGGTCGTCAATGTACGGCTGCACTTTGGCGATGGTCGCGTCAGGGATGTTGTCCTTGTCAAACGCAAACAGCGACTCGAGAAACTTGTTGGCGTTCGCGAGCACCACCTTTTGCGCCACGTCCCAGTAGTCAGAGATCTTCTTGCCGGGCTTGTCCGGGTCAGCCTTCATCGTGGGTTTGTGCTGGAAGAGGATGCACACAACTTCCATCGTGAGCTTGACGCCACTCGGAGGGGTCTTGAGGGACTTGACTTCGTCGATGTCGGACTTTTTAAGTTTATTGAGGCACGCCACGGCCGCGTCGAGCGCCGGAAGCGCTTCATCGAGGTCCCGCTGGGCCGAGTCGGCGATTTCCTTGGTCGCTCTCGCCTTGGTTGACGCGTTGGCTTCTTCCTTTTCGACCACGGCCTTGGTCACGTCGGCGTCCGCGCGGTCTTTGGTAATTTGGATCATCATTTGCTCGACTTCAATCTGAGTGGCGGCGAGCACGGGCTGCAACTCGACCAAGTCGTTTTGCATCGTCGCAACAATCACTTTGGTTTCGCTGAGCTTGTCCACGCCGTTCTGGAGGCGGAACTTCATCGTGTTGACTTCTTCGCGTTTGGACACGAGCACAGTCTTGAACGTCGAGAGGAGCTCGAGGTAGCTCGTGGGGGTCACGTAAAAGTACCGCCGGAGGATGGAAAAGTACTCCTTGGACTTGGCTTCGACGCTCTGGTGGATAGACTTGATCACTTCGACCAGGTGCTGCATCTGGTCGGCGTCCCCGAGCTTGAGATTCCCATCGCTCAAGATGGCCGTGGCCACCGAATTGAGCGCTTCCGCGGGCCATTCGCTGAACCAGTCGATGGTGCAGCAGTTGACGAGCGATGGAAACATGCGCAGGCGGTCTCGAAAGGCATTGCCGATCGGACTCATGCAAATCACCAAGTGGATGTTCTTGCGTACGCGGACAATGTACTGTGAAAAGATGTTGGTTTTGGTTGGTGGAATTTGCTTCTTTTGGCAATCAATCTTGCACGCGTTCACGATTTGGTCCATGTCTTCGGGGCCGTACAGATTCGGAACCGACCCCGAGTTGAGCACGCCGTTGAGATCTTCCAACATGGTTTCGTTGACGACCTGGACGTCGGAAAAGAGAAATACCACGGGGCTGTCCTTGAGCCCCGCGAGGAGCAGACACCGCTTGACGTCGTCGCGCCACTCCACCATGCCGTACCCCTTGACAATCTCCACCTGGAAACACGTGTACCCTGCCATGAACGTTGCCAGTTTGGTCAAGCTTTGGCGGCCGCTGCCCCCCACCCCCAGCAACAACGCGTTGCCCAGCGGTTGACGAATGATCCGGGAAATGCGAGACACGTGCTCGACGGCATCGATAAACAACACGAGCGGCATCGGCGTCTTGCTCTCGGCGTTGTGGTCCATCAAGTACTCTTCGATGATCGGCAACAACTTGGTCACGTCGACAATCTCTTCGTAGATCTTGGGGTCTGCCCCCGGCACCAAGTAGTCTCCATACATCAAGTACGGGGTTTGCACAATCGTTGGATAGTCCGTCTTGAAATACGACTGAGTAGTCGACCGAAGCAAGTCGGTAAACCACTGGTGGTCGTCCTGGGACACCATGCGGTCCTCAAATACGCGCTTGCACTCGTGCACCCACAGCCGCATGAACCCGACGCCGTCCTGGATCTTGCGGGCGTCGCACATCAAGCACCCCTGGAAGATCTTGGCGAGGTCTCGCAGGTTGAAGGTGTAGTGGCTCTTGGCGGGGGTCGGGAGCAGCTCTCGACAGATCGTATTGTATACATGGATAGACGCTTGGACACAGTCCTTGTCTAGTTTCTGCACATCTGGGGCGAACGACGCTAGAAAGCTCGACAGAATCGTGCTAAAGATGATCGCCTTGTTCTCGTCGTTCAGCTCGGCGTAGCACACGACGTTGAAGTGCCGAAGCAACCGCATCGTGATGGGGTTGCGACCGCCCCCCGGGGGGCCCATCGACGCCACGTACAGCACGTCGATGATGCTCCGGAATTGCAGCAGCTTCCGGTCGTACCACCCGCCCTGGTCAAACCACTGGCGGATGAGCTCGAGCGGCGGCTGGGCAAAGTACTTTTCGCGCTTGGGCATGTTGAGGTCGTCCACGTACACGACAAACTTTTTGCCCGCGGGGGGCCCGAACACCCCTTTGCGACGCTTTTCCATCTTGCTGTCGAGCAAGTCTTGGGTCTGGTTGGCGCTGGTCTGGGCACTGAACGTCATGGCGATGGGCATGTAATCCGCGTTCAGTGACGCGAGGAAGCGCGAGATGTTGACCGTCTTGCCGGTCCCCGTGGCGCCCACCATAAGCACATGCTTTTCAATCTTAATCAGCTGATCCAGGAGAAACGTGTTGCGCACGCTGTCTGATGTGGGCACGACAATTTCGGCAAATGAGATCTGGGCGGGCACCCTGTACGGGGCGATTGTGTCCATCCATGACACCCACTTGTGCTCCTTCATCGAGTACGCGTAGTCGTACACGAGACCTTTGAGCGGGACAGCTGGGTTCATGTTGTTGCTGAGCATTTGCAACCGCAAGTACGCGTCAAAACGACTTCGCCCCTGGTCGTTGGTCGTGGCCCCCACAGACCATACCAACGCAAACACAAAGATGGGCTCGATGTCTTGCTTGAAGGCGGCATCGGGGGTCGCGGGTTCGGCGGCGAAGTACGGCGACAGAAAGCAGTTGAGGATGCTCATGAGGCTCTGGCACAGGTTGTTGTCGATAGTCGGGACCAGTTCCACAAGGTACGACCGCATGAATGCGACAGACGAGTACAAGTACACGTCGAACAGCTTCAAGAACGAGATGGCGTGGGGCTGCAGAAGCTTTGGGAACGTTTCCAGCCAGCTCGTGACCAACGGCTGCAGCCCCAAAGTGCTCGGCTCCATGTACACCATACCCGTGCGGCTCACGGTGGCCGGTGACGCCACGGACAAGTCCTCCACTTCGAACATCATGGTCATTTGATAGCTCATCTGAAGCATCTCGCCAGAGTTCAAACACAGCTTCTTGTTGTCGTCCAACACAGTGTTCATGTTTTCAATCCAGATGGCGTCCACCGGTCCGTCAAAGATGATCCACTTGCGGTCCGCCTTGGTGCAGGAGGCCGCCACGCGATACAGCGTGCTCAAGATGCCATCCTGCCATTCGTGAGTGTTGGCATCGAATTCCCCGTACAACTGGCCCATCGTGATCGACTTGGGGTTGAGCTGGTACTTGACGACTTTTTCATAGGCAAACCCCGATTCGCCTCGGTTTTTCAGCTCCCCCAATGCCTCCGCCAGCACGTCAATGTTAGCCGACTTGCCGCCTCCCGTAGCCCCCACAACCATCAACCCATGTCGCACCACGATAGTTTCGTACAGTTGAATGCACTTGGTCAAAAAGTACGGCACCGGCTGCAGCCCCATGTGCTGCGTCTTAAGTTTAATCACAGAAATCAGAGCTCCCAAGTCAATGGCCGGGCGACACTTTCCTAAAAATAGGTCCGAGATGATGCCGTTGAACAATGGGATGTCGTGTGCCAAGAACTTGGGCAAATTCACGTCTTGCAGTGCGCGAAGGAGGAGCACGTCTTCGTCCATGTCTGGGTCCGACCGCTTGAGGTTCCCCGCGGCAGTAATCACCGTTTTCACGGCACGCATGCCGTAATCGTAGTGACTCTGCGACGACAACTGCTCCGAACACAGCTACAGCATCACACATACAAACGATATGTTGAGTTCATTGCCCAATGTGTTGAATCAAACATGCTATATATAATCTATAAGTTTGACGGTATGGCCTCATAACGTTCAAAGGTATAAACTATTCAAACGAAGGTACCTTGAACGTGGTGACCATTTTCGCGCCCAATGCATGGGCATCCGCAAACCCGTACGCGAAAAACATGATTTCCCCAATCAAAGCGTAGTCTGGCACCATCATGGCCACCGGTCGGAAGAGCGCCGCCAAACTGTCGGGCAGCTCCGATCGGCCGGCGTACCCCGGGTTCATCGTGATAAACACGCCGAACTGGTCGCTGAGCTTGATGTCCGAGTCCTCAAAGATAATGCGCTGGTCGCCGCGTCGGATGCCGAGCTGCAGCGTCATCACTTGCTGCCCCACCACACTGAGCACTTCAATGTCGATGCGATTGAACTCGTCAAAGCACGCCCACGCGCCGCACGAGGCCAGACCCTGCGCCACGTGTTAAAACCCCAAGTATGGCACGTTACATGAGACACGGTACTTTGAAAAATTTGCCCATCGCAATGAAATCCAGCCCATCCGAGCAGTTGAACACAACGCATTGCTTGGCAAGTGCCTTGGCGAGATCCTTGGTCGTTTCGGTCTTGCCCGTGCCGGCTGGCCCGGCGGGGGCCCCCCCCAAGATCATTTGCAACGCCCCCATGAGCGTCAAGTAGCACTTGTCCGTGAGGGGGGTGATCACGAGCCGGAACGAATTGCCCAAATATTCGTACCCGTATGGGCGCCTCGACGTGACCATCTGCGCAAACAGGTCGTTGTCCCAGTAGTACTTGAGCTGTGAGCTCCACAAAAAGTCGGCTTTGGCCTGCACGTTATTGGCCACAAGTTTCTTGGTCACGTCGCGCGCGTGCACGTCGATGACGGTGAGCGCGCCCATGGTGATGCGAGTCATTTTATCGAGGTTGCCTCGCACCATTTTGACCCTAAAAGCCATGAGAAACGACATTCCTTTTGAATAACGATAGAGTACATGTCGGCCAATTGGCCCAGTTGGCGCTGCAGCATGGCCTTGACGCCGTCCGCGCCGCTTTGGTCCATCGCTTCCTCCATTTCCCGCGTCCAGTGCATTTGACTAGCATTCAACACACACATCCCGGGCCACTTTTGGACCCACTTGGACCGGTCCACACGGACGTAGTCGATGATGGCTTGGTGCATAATGTCTCGAATGGACGTGCGCATCATGTTTTCCACCTCAAGCATCCAAAACTCGACGTTCTTGCCGTTCGGGTCGATGGGTTCGTGCATTTTCACTTGTTCGCCTTCGGCCGAGATCATGGCCGTGATCGTCAAGTCGTCCTGGAACTCGACTTTGACGATCCCTTCAAAGCACTTTTTCAAGTGCGGCTGGACCAACTTGACATCTTTCGACTCGGACAAGATCGACAGCAACTCGTCGTTGGACAAAAAGTAAAACCGGGCAAAACTCGACCGCTTCACCTCCAAGTAGTCGCTCAGTCCCTTTTGCACCATGTCCAAGAAGATATTGCTTTCTTTGAACTTTTCCAGCAGCTTTTGCGAATTGCAAAAGTCCACTGCCCGCGGCTTGGTCTTGCCCGAGCTGAGCGTTTGCCGCCAGTTTTTGTCCACGGATGCAAAACGCTTGCCTTCGAGGGGCAGCTGTTTGTTGATGTCTGGCGATTCAAAGATAGGCTGCAAGTACAGCCACGACCGCTGCACCGCCAGCCACTCCTCGAGCACTTCGCTCACCAGTTGCAGCGTCGCATTCCACTCGGTGATCTGTTCTTCGAACGGCCCTTTGAACGATGAAAACATCATCGCCTGTGTCATTGTAATGTGCTCGTCCAGCACCATTTGAATTTCGTCGACGCCTTTGATAATGTACGTGCCAGTTTCTCGATACGAAATGATCTGCAGGTCGATGGCGTCCCACTGCTTCTTCATGGCGGCCAACGCCACGTCGATCTGGTACTCGCGCCCCGCCGCCTCGCTCACTTTGACAATGTCGTCGATTTGGTCGAGCAAATTCAGTCGAAAGATCGAGTTCAGGGTGAAACTTTCGTCCAGCTCGAGCGTGAACCCCAACACGCGACTGAGTTCATTCCAATGACGTGGCCGCATGCCCGGGTTCCGCAGGGCCACAATCAGCGGCACGTACGGCTTGAACACGTTGATTTGCTCCTTGATGGTCTCAGCAATCTTGGCACATACGTCGTTGCCGCTGTTTGCGAAGAACTTGGTCGCTTTTTGGATCGACGTGCTGTACGTGTCGACAGATTTTTCGATTTCTTCGGCGTTCACGTCCGTGAAGCTGCCTTGGGTCCACTGCTTCCGCGACTGAATCCAATTGTACGATGACGCCCAGAGGAGGTTGTACGGCTCAAAGTTCTTCTTGGCCACTGCCAGCATGTCGTAAGCAGTCACTTCCTTGCCAAATAGCGTTTCCCGAGAATTGAACACGACGGCGTCCTGCGTCGCCTGGTCCAGCTTCTTCTGTACCGCCATCGCATGATGCGCAATGTCCTCAACGTGGCTCAAGTTGTCGTACCGGGAAAACGCATCGACTTCTTCCACGAGCGAACTTAGCGTCTTTTCAAACCGATCTTGCTCGGCTTCCATCTGCTTGGCGAACTTGACCTTGCGCTCCTCTAGTGCCCATTTGAACCGGGCGCTCTGCGTAGCGATGCGGTTGGGCCATCCCAGTACGTTCCACTTTAGTCTCAAGTGGTCGTCTGACACCATGAACTGAAACTCATCCACCAAGTCGTTGTTGCCCAGCATGAGCCGGATTTCTTCCTGGAGCGGTTGGATCGCCGCGGGGACGCCCGCAATATAATCTTGCAATTGCGTCAACCCTTCGACGTCCTTGGGCGTCACGGCCAAGTTGGCGTTGATCTCTTCAAAGTTGCCAGTGAGTTTGGTCGAGAGGCGGTAGCAATAGCTGACTTGGGTCTCGAGCAACTTGGTGTAGATTTCACTGTGTTTCTTGGCCAAGATCGTGCGCACGTTGGACAAGTCCACCGACACAATGCCGAGGTTCACCGGTTGAGCTGGGATGTTGTCCAGGATTGTGCGCTCGGCATCGCGATGCTTTTGAATCACGCGGCGCAGTTCGTTGAGTTCCATGGGGGGTGTCACGTCCACTTCAGCGGCGTCGGCGGTGTCGTCTTCTTTCGACTTGGCTTCGGGGGCCTTGACCATCCCCCCCAAGTAGTCGGCCACGTTTAAGTTGAGCAGCGGCACGTACTTGCTGAGCATGCGGTGGAACGCGTCCATGGGCACCAAAGCGTCGCTCAAGCAGGTGTGTACATGCGCCAAGAGCTGCTGCACCCACTCCTCGTTCAAGTCGATGCAAGGGATGCAGTCTTGATGAGGCCAAAACAACCGGTCCATCACCAATCGCTCAATCAACTCGAGTGCTTTAACCCGGGCCAGCACCGTTTCGAATTGCGAGCTCGCCGCTTCGAGGAACGCCGACGGCGGCGTCGCGTACTCAAAATCGTGTCCGTCGACCGCGTCGATCGGTTCCAGCGGGCACTTGTCGCCGTCGTCCTTGTTCTCGTCCAGCCACGCCTGTATCTTGGCTTGTCGGTCAGCGATCGCGTCTTGGTTGAGCACCTTCACGTCGGCCGACACGACCACGTCCACCTTGAACAGCGGCGTGTAGTTGTTGCATGTCTTGAGCGTTTCCTCCGAGCACACCACGTCCACGTCGTTCGTGTCCCGGACCACCACGGTCTTGGCGCTCATGTTTTCGATAAACGTGGCGTACGCGTGAAACGTGGAGAAGATCAAATTCCGTAGCGACTCTTGGGCCATAAAGTTCACTCGGCGGAGAATGCGCTGGAGCGGCGTATCCTCGTACAGGTTGCGGTGGCTTTCGGCCAAGTTATAACGCACGCTGCCACTCATGTCCGCCCCCCCCATGTGTGCCTGGATCGCTTTCGCGGCCGCGCGCGTCCAATTGTCCCGTAGAAACCGCATCGCGTTCTGGTTCACTTGGTTCTGCGTCGCCACAAAGTCCGTCACCACGACCGACCGAGCGCCGTCCGTCGAGTCCACGGCCTGCTCCGTCTTCATCAATGTCTGGCCCATGATGTTGTTGGAGAACTGCCGGACGTCCAGAAGCGCGCGGATCGCCGGCAGCGAGCTCAAGAACGTGTCCGTCGTGGCACGGACGAACCGGTCGTTGTAGTCGTACGGCGCCACGGGCACGACGCCGCAGTCGGGAGGAGGGCGAGGTACGTGACGCGTGGGGTACAACAACATGGGGAACTCACGCTGCACGTCGGCCAAGTTGGTTTCCAAAATCAGCGCGTTCATGGTGCGCATGTACGCTTCGTTCACTTCTTCGAGCAGTTGCGCCGTCCGGGCGTTCGTGGACAGCCTCGACGACGACAGCGCGTACGACAAGATGCTGTTGACGCGGTCCGAGTCGAGTTGCGCTTCCACGTCGTTGGGCATGCTCTCGACGTAGAGGGAGAACCTGTTACCACAACATGGATATTGAATGTACAATACATGGGGGATGCAGCCGCCAGTACCTCAGTCGCGCTTCGGATTCTCGCCGGCGATCGACGCATTCGAGGAGGCGGTCCACAAATCCTTGGCGAGACTCGACGTCAAAGCATAAATAAACTCGGGGAACGAGCGGAGGTCCAACGCGAGCCCCCGCCATCCACGACACGACAAACATGTCGTGCTGCATGTCGAACGAGGTGACGGTGCAGTAGGACCAGTTGCCCACGACACCCGTCTCTTCATTCACGCTCAATCCCACGGCCTTTTTCGGTCCTTTGCGTACCCAGTCCTGGGCGGCCACGTCGGAGGTGTCGGAGAAGAGTCGCAGCGGCAAGTAGCTGCGTGTGAATGGCTTTTGGTCGGTGATGGTGTTGTGTGGAACGTTCTGTTCGAGGAACTGGACAAGGTCCAACGCCTTGAGGGACGTTGGCGTGGTGGGAGGATGCTGGCTATGCGTATGTATGTGCTGATTTGTGGGAGGTATGGCAGCCAGATCTGACTTGGAATGGGATTCTTTGATCAGTTTTTGCCGCGACCGAGAAGGCGACATGGCGGTGCTGCCACCCACGACTGGAATCGTCACGTCCGACTTCCTCGTACGATCCAACACACTCTTTTCGTACTGATCTAGCTGTTCCATGACACTGTGGATCGAACTCACAGACGAGTGCTTGCCTCCGCCCTTGAGCGATTTCTTCTTGGGACCCTAATGGCATTCATATGGTCATCTAGGGAACCTCGTAGACACATCAAGGCGTACCTTCTTGGCCTCCATGTCGACCGGGAAGCGCTATCGGCAGGGCGAGAGGACTCGGCGGATATGGCGCAGAGCAGAACCGAACGAATGTTGTAACTGGCACGACCGTTCGGCGCGGTGAAAAAAACGTTCACTTTGAATTCATCCGGATACCCAGCTTCCGATTAAGTACTTATTTTCAGAGTGTAGGTCCCCCTCCATTATTGGGTCAGCATGTCGAACATCGACGACGAGCTCGATGAGGCCATGATGGAAGATGAGAACGAGGGGGGGCTCACGCAAGACGACGTGGAGGGAGACGGTGACAACATTGATGATGTGGACAAGACGCAATCCACGGAGAATTCCGACAACGAGAATGATCTGAACGACGGAGGCGACGTCGATGCCGGGGACGAGACAGGCGAAGACAACGACGAAAGCGCCAAGGAGGACGATGACGAAGAGGAAAGTGAAGAATCAAAGAACCTAGCCAAGCTCAAGTTCATCCAGAATTTGCCTGAGGGAGCGAAACGACAACACGAGCAATTCCGGCGCTCCCATTTCGACAAATTCGTCATCAAGCGCGTACTGCAATATCGCATTATCCTCCATGTGACTTGTGGGTGTGTAGTGCATGATGCAAGTGATTGAGGAATGCTCTGGAAACGATCGAAAAGCGCCAGCCGTGCACATTAACCTGGCGATTGTCATGTCCGGTCGGAATTCCATCGCGCGATTTCCATCGTCATGTGCTTGTCATGAATAGGTTTGGCCAAGAAGTTTGTCGGCGAATTGACCGAAAAAGGTACGTTGTTGGAGGTGTGTCTTGTGGAGTATTCATGGTCGGCTATTCTGTAGCTCGGGAATTGATGCAGAAGAATGGAGACACGGGACCGATCCGGCCGCATCATTTGAGGGAAGCCCATCGAAAGTACTACAAGGCCCATCCATTGGCGAGAGGCCGTCAGCGCCGACGTTTGCTTGCGTAATGTTTAAGCTGACACCCGAGAAACCCTCGCCTGCGTTGAGACTTGTGGTCGTGAATGGCTTTAGGAAGGGTTGGACAGGCTCCATATATTGTGGCGCGTCGCCTAAAGGACGCGGCAAAGTAAATCTCCATGGACAAGCTGATGTATCTGTCAGTTGAGTCCCTCCGTTGCCATGACGACATGAATCGCGCAGGTTGACGTTCATATTGTTATCGCCACAAGTATCAGGCAATGTGAAGTGGATGAATTCACCACGGTGGGTTTAAAATCAGCTTGGTTAAAGTATGCCCATTGTAGAATAAAAAAGAAAACGATATTTTGGGGTAAATATTCGCCATTTGCCCTCAATTTGCGGTCGTTTTTGCCAATTTTGACGTGTTTTTGATTGCCCATCGTAATTCCCTTGAGCATAGGATCTCACTTGTTACCGTCGGTCGACCCAGCATCATCACCGTGAGGGCAGCTTGACAGACGACTCTTCCGACGATGAGGTGGTTTCGAGCTACGATGCGACATATACACACATACTGCCTCATGCAGCTGCTCGTGCTCGCTGTCCTCCATGATCCAGCGTTCGTCGATGCCAGGGGAGAACAGCAGGAAAGTATAACGGCGGTGTGTGTCGCCTGGGAAGGCACCACATGTCCCTTTACCAACACGACTAACCCCGTGACGAAGCTGTTTGACCCAAAGACCCAAACGCTGTGCAAGGTACATCCGTGTCTACCGATCGTGGTCGTCACTTCCTCCTTGTAGGCGGCCGTGTCGGTCAACGTCAAGCAAATCGACTGGCTAAGCTACCATTCGACAGGAAAGGGATTGGTGCGCAGCGTCAAGATCAACCAGAACGAGCTCCTCACGTCTTTCGTGTACCCATCGGACTCGTACCTCGCGGCAAATTATCCGCATTGCGACGACTGGTTCGACGTGCTGCCGCCACACGAAAACAGCATCCAGCCCGGCCGTGGCACCCAACGATCGATCCTTTCTCTCATTACCGAGGATTCCGTCGAGTTTGAGATTGTCTACGAATGGACTGGTGATCATGCACAACAGCCCGTGTGCTCGTTTGGTGGCGTGTCGTACGTGGGCATGGCGCGCATGGATCTGTTCTACGAAGTCCAAGACGACGACCGTAGGATCGACCATCATCTTCATCACTACCTTCTCCATCCTCCCCCTCTGTCTTCTACCTCCATTTTCCTAGAGACTTACATCTATCTTGATGCTTAGATTGCCCCGGGTGGAACGAAACCACCAACACGTGGTGCCACGGACACGGCCATTGCGACTGCGCGGTCACGGAAGGCGACCCTCGCTCCTGCACGTGCAAGTACGACCACGTCATCACGATGATGATCATCACCATTCATCATATCACCACCATCCGCTTCTCTTCGACCCCGTTCATTCTACATACACATCACATATATCACGTGTAGATCTGGCTACGCGCCGCCGACATGCCAAGGATGCTTGGACAACAAATTCGGCGCAACCTGCAGCGAATCGTGCGACGTATGCTACAACGACGGCGTGTGTCAGTCCGGCATCGACGGGACCGGCGACTGCGTGTGCACGGCCGGCTATGACCCGGCCACTCGATGCGCGACCTGCTTGCCGCTTCACTACGGACCCAGCTGCCTCCCTTGCGACGAATGCAACTACCCCCACGGCAACTGTAACGACGGCATCCAAGGCAACGGGTTGTGCTCGTGCGCCGTGGGCTACAATGCAACCGAGAACTGCCTCGATTGCATGGACTCGTTCTTCGGGCCGACCTGCGCGCCGTGCCAGTCGTGCCATGAAGGACGATGCAACCACGGGCTACAAGGCGACGGCCAGTGCATCTGCCGCGAAGGGTTTGACGCTGAAACGCACTGCACTGACTGCTCCACCAACTACTTTGGACACAACTGCACGCGGTGCGCGTCGTGCCACGGCCGTGGCCTCTGCAACGACACGCTGGCCGGCGACGGGCAGTGCTTTTGCGACGCCGGGTACACGTCCGTGTCCCGGTGCGTCCTCTGCGACGACGGGTGGGACTTCAACCCCACGACCATGAGCTGCCAGTGCGCGCCCGAACACTTTGGCCCGTTCTGCCGGTCGTGTCCGATCTGTGCGCCGCATGGACGGTGTAGTGCTGGCAACGACGGTACGTCGTTTTCATTATGATGGTCATGTTGATCTTTACCTACTGCGCTTGTCTGAGACGACGTGGGTTGGCTGTAGGTGACGGCCGGTGCATCTGCGATCCAGGGTGGAGCGACTCGACCAATTGCGTGACGTGTATGGGCGGGTACTTTGGCCACGACTGCTCCATCTGCCGACGGTGTGGTCAAGGGAGGTGCGACGATTCGATCCACGGCTCGGGGCAGTGCATTTGCAGCGAAGGCTATAGCTCCACGAGCGACTGCTACAACTGCGACGACGGCTACTTCGGCCCGAATTGCACCGCGTGTCCGCAAGATTGCGCGCACGGCACGTGCTCGAGCGGCCTCCTGGGGTCGGGCACGTGTTCGTGCGACCAAGGGTGGGCGTGGTCGGCCAAGAACCCGTGCACGTCGTGCCTGCCGGGGTACATTGGTCCGGATTGTGTGCTGTGCCCGGGGTACATTGAGAGCGGACTCATGTGCAACGGCCACGGCGTGTGCATTCCGCACGCGAACCGATCGGTGGGCATCTGCGAATGCGACGCCCGGTTCAGCGGCATCGGGTGCGAAGTGTACGAGTTTCCATTGGCCATGGTGTGCGGTTTGGGGCTGATTGCGCTGTCGACGCTTGGGTTTTGCATGTGCTCGATGCGGCGGCTGGCGCGGCAGACGCAGGTCTTCCACCCACAGGTGCTGCGGCGGGGCAGCACGTTCCCAGGGTATTTGGAGATTTCGGACGTGAGCGACTTGGAGTTTTTCGTGTCGGCCGACTCGCGCGACTGGTTGATCCCGTTTGAAGCGCTGACGCTGCAAAAAGAAGTCGGCAACGGCACGTCTGGCCAAGTGTTTCAGAGCTTGTACCACAGTGGCGGTGGCAACTCGGTCGTGGCCGTGAAGCGGCTGTACAGCCCCGTGACAGGCCAAGAGTACTTTCAGAGCTTCTTCCGGCGCGAAGTGAGCATCCTCAGCAAACTGCACCACCCGCACGTCGTTCGGTTCTACGGTGTCAGCTACTACAGCCGCATTTTGTATATCGTGACCGACTTTTGCCAGACCAGCTTGAGCCACTTGATTGAGAACCCGACGACCAAAGGGCCGTTCGAACCGACGTTCTTTATGAAGGTCGTGGTGCAAATCACGAGCGGCATGGGGTTCCTGCACAGTCGCAACGTCGTGCACCGCGACTTGAAGCCGGCCAACGTCCTCCTCACCGACACGGACGACGTCAACATCTGCGACTTTGGCTTGTCTCGGTTGATCGACCCGGAAACCACGTCCATGACGGCCGAGGTATGGTCTTTATTTAGTGTGAATACACACTAATTTGTTGTGTGTTGTTTACAGGTGGGCACGCCAAGCTACATGGCCCCGGAAATGGCCACGATGGGGGGCGCACAATGTTCGACCAAGGGCGACGTGTATTCGTTTGGCATTTTGCTCTACACAATGTGGTCGAGAAGCAAACCATATGGGGATCAAGGCATGAATCCGTTTCAGCTGGTACGGACCTATATATATATATATATTGACCATGTGGCCAGATGACGGCCGTGGTGAACGGGTTGAGGCCCGTGATCCCAATCAACTGCCCCCCCGGTTTGGAGAAGCTCATGAAAAGTTGCTGGGATGCCAACCCCGTGGGTCGCCCGAGCTTTCCGGAAGTCTCGTTGACATTGCAAGACCCGGCGATTCTACAGTGTCCTCCGACTAGTGACATGCCGCTGACAGTGGAAGAGCGGCCGATGATGCCAAATCGATTTCGACTCAACAGCCGCGACCATTACGTCGAGCCGACAAACTATGGCAGCTGTAACAACAACCACGACTGAATATCCACGATCATAGACACACATATTAAGGGCAACAATACTATCTTATTCTACTCCAACCACCCCCGTAACGTCATACTAGTACTCGTTCGACCTTGTAATATTGTCGATTTGATACAAATTTGGGGACGGGGTGCAATCGAATCGCGCCGACCAAACCGATCCACAATCGATCTGATTGGTTGAATTTCATTGATAAGGTGGTTTTGATTGGCTAATAATTTTGAGCTCATCTGAAGTAGCCAATCAAATCGATTTAAATTCCAACAAAAAACCACGCCACAACACGAAATTTCATTCGAAAGCACAATATGTCGTTCATTCGATGCTCGAGAGCAATTAAGTTGACGTGAATTATTCGATACGAATTTCCAGACCCCGTCGAATCGAATCGACGCTATTGGCTAATCCATTTATGAGTGGATTTCATTGGCTCTTGCAGAAAGGACAATTGTATATTCAACCAATCACAACTCCACCGTGATACAAACCAGGCGAATTTTGGAAGTTTAAAGCGAATTCACAATAACGTTACCACCAATAAATCAATAGCTAAGAATACTAGGACTATTCAGAGGCCTCATGTATTGCCACGCGTGGACTCTGCGTTATAAGTATCAACCTATTTTAAGGTGTTGTAATTGAGACAGAGGCTATTTAAGGCGCAAAAAAAAGTCGCTCGCTTCAAAGAATGCAAGTGGGCACTACAACTTGGCCGGGACTGCATATGACTGCACGCCCTCCACGGTATTCCATCCAACCTGCAGCCACCGGCGGGGTGCACGTGCGGGTGCCAGTGCCATGGGATACCTTCTACTTGACAGCGCTGGTCGTCGTCGGGGCGGCGGCTGGGTACTCCATTTACATTCTAGAAGTACTCGTGCTACACAGCAGCTCCGCCCTCGTGATCCCGATCGTGTTTGGCGGGTTCATCGCAACGTTCGTGCTCGCGTCTGCCACGTGGAACCTGTTTGGGTGTGAAGTGTACACCTTCACAAACACCAAGACCATCACGTACGAGTGGCAGGCGCTGTGTGTGCGGAAAGCGCGGACGTTTGACGTGAACCTCATGAAGCCGTTCCAAGTGGTCGCGTCGTCCAGCAGCCCTCAAATCACGCGCCCCACTATCGGCTTCCTCTACGACGGGCAAATGGTTCGCCTTGGCTTTGCGTTGAAGATGAATGAAGCCACAGACTTTCTCCAGGGCATTTCGCCGTTTCTGCCCGACTCGGTGCAGCCGTTCCAGATCCATCCCATGATGATCCAAGGCCAAATCCAAGCCATGGAAGCCTTGCAAGCAAGGCGAACGTCCTTACGATCCACGAAAATGGACGAGTCCGTCGACATTTACGTGCCCGAAGCAGAGTGACAAGGGATTATTAACGGCGAATATCGGTGATTTTATTGAAAGTTACAGTTGTCTCCGTCGTCCAAGTGGAAGTGTGGGGTGGGGGCGTTCGATGCAAGTCTTGATACAGCACTACTTCAGGAGGCATCTGCTTGGCGCCTGGTTTGTAGCCTACCGCGGTACGCGGTAGCGGTAACGTTACGCAGTTGCGCGGCAATGCCAAGGATGCGATGATGTTCGTACATCGCACGACCGATCACATTTTCGAGGATTGCATCAGGCAAATGTGACTTTTCATGTTATCCGGATATTTCCGAATAACCATGAGCTCGAATCCCTTCGACCGCCGCGTTCATGACCACTTGGCGATCATCTACCACATCGCTGTGGACTTGCATTTTCGAGTGACGCTTGTGGACGAGCAATGCCATGAGCTACGGAAGAGTCTACAACTGTGCACGAGACTCGAGCCTAACCACGCGACGGCGCGCGGGAGCAAGAGAGAAACCGACGTGGAGTCGAAGGGACCCATTGTGGACGAACATGTCGTCGCGGCCGAAGCAGCGTTGCAGGAAGCTTTGCAGCGCGCAAGATCCATTCGAAATGCGCAAGTCAAGCAGCATGGTCGACCAATAGCGGGTTCATCTTCTGCGGGGCTAGCCACTCCACAACAGCCATCACCACCCTCGGTGACAGGTGCGCCACCAATAGTCGGCGATGGCACGGACACTATAGTATCTCCTCCGGACGATCAACACTGTCCCCGACGTCGCCACCAACAGCTCCCTCGACATGTTGTTGCCCGCATGGGCGAAGTCGCTGACCAGATGGCTATCTGGTCATCTCAAGATTCCCCAGCTCGGACGTTCCTCGGCAAGTTGAACCAACTGCTCTCCACACGGGACACATCCCCACCTAGCGCCGACACCGACATACCACCGCCGCGCATTCCGTATCGGGAGCAGGTGTTCCGACTGCAGTATGCGTACAAGCGAATCCTCCATGTCCTGCACGACAAATGCCAGTCGTATGCGCCGCCACCTGACGCCCCCCCGTCCCTCTCCCGGGTATTCCCGGTATGGTATCGTCTACACAAGATCAAGAAGCTCTTGGATGAGATGAACCAAGAGCTGTCGTCGGTGTTGAGGCGGGTCCCGCCGCCGCCTCAGTTATCACCAGTACATTCCACGGCCTTGCATTTTAAGACCACACTAACCAAGGGATGGCGTAGGCCACCGCGCAGCGAAGCGCATCATTTCTGCATGCCATTCGATCCAAGAAACCCCCACGCGGAGAAGTCGACAACTCCCATTTGGTCGCTGCCGTGCAAGCCGTGGATCCAACATGGAGCGCGGATGTGGCGGCGGTGTACGAAAAGCTACAGAAGGCATGGGAGGCAAAGGATTACGCCTCATGCGTCCACGAGATTGCTCGGGATGAGATATCCAAGCTCGTCGTGCCACATGTAGAGCACATGCTGCATGTATCGACGGCGTCCAAAGGCGAAGTGGTGGAAGCACTCATGCTACTGAGGCTGCTGCATTCCGTCGCATGCTGTGATGGCTTGATGCTTCGCAGCTTTGTTCGGGGATGATGGTGATAAATACAAAAGAGTTGGTACTCTCTGATTGGCGCGATTCTGCAGGAATTTGTAGAATACTGAAATATGATTGGCTATATTGTTTGATTTGACAAAACACAAATGGATTTGTCGAACCAATTGCTAGAACCAATCAGAGGCGGCAATACCACACACATTGTGCGGCAGCGGCAAACCACGAGACGATGGATGCACAACGCGCGCTTCTCGACGAGCTGATGGGCCGAAACCGTGATGGGGATAAGCCTGAAGAAGACATCAGTGACTTCCGTGATACCCGCGTGTGCAAGCGATTCCTTTGCGGGTTGTGTCCGCATGACTTGTTCCAAAACACAAAGATGGACATGGGCGAGTGCGAAAAGCTGCATTTGCCCAAACTCAAGGTCGCGTACGACGCGGAGAAGTCCAAGCCGCATTCCCGAGACTATGGGTACGAGAACGACTTGTTGCGTGAACTAGAGCGCTACGTTTCAGACGTCGAGAAGAAGATTGCCCGGGCGCAGAAGCGGCTGGAGGAGCAAGAAGGCGCGCGTCCACCGACGTTGGCCGACATTGAGAGCAGCAAAGAGGTGTTGGAAATCACTGCCGAAATTGCTGACCTCATGCAAAAAGCAGAGGACGCGGGCAACGAAGGCGAAGTCGATTTGTCCATGGAGTTGATGGCGCAAGTCGAGGTGCTCAAGCTCAAGAAGAATGCCGTGCAGGCCAACCCGTCCTCCTCCGACAGCAGCGGCGGCGCCAGCGCTCCGACTCCTGTGGTGAACGAGTACGACGCCACGCAGCTCCATCTCATGAACGTCTTGCCCGGCAACCCTCTGGCCATGACCAACGTCAACAACAAACTCCGCGTTTGTGACATGTGCGGCGCGTTCCTTAGCATTTTCGACAGTGATCGCCGCTTGGCCGATCACTTTGGCGGCAAGATGCATCTTGGATACATGCAAATTCGAAAAAAGATCGCCGAAATGAAGCTCGCGAGGGAAGCAGCGTACTCGGGGGGTCCTTCCGCCGGGACGCCATCAGTCGACGCCGCTGCGGCGTCCGCCGCCACAAATCCCATCGACGGGCCTGCCTTGTCCCGTCGGGATTCAGACCACCGCCGGTCTCGCTCGCTGTCCAGAGACCGCGGGAGCAATCGCCGATCTCGCACGCCGTCCAGAGATCGCGGGAGCAGTCGCCGGTCTCGCACGCCGTCCAGAGACCGCGGGAGCAGTCGCCGGTCGCGCCGAAGCCGCAGTCGAAGTCGAGACCGCCAACAACGCCAACGTCGTAGCCGGAGCCGTGACCGCCGCCGTCGTTAACTTTCATAACACGTGCATGTAACCAAACGTTTCCTAGTTAATCTAAATTTAGCACGACAAACTGAAACGAGACATTCCTTGGACGAGGAGATCTCGTCGTATTTGTAGTACTAGACCAGCACCATGACAGCAGACGACTGTGTCCAAGTTTGTGTGCGCATCCGACCGACGAGCAAGAAGGAAAAGGTCGAGGCGGCGATCGCGGCCAACAACTGCGTCCGCGTGCCCGCCAGCCCCATCCCTACGCAGCTTGTGGTGGGGAAGGACCGGCCGTTTACATTTGACCGCATCCACACTGTGGACACGACCCAAGAGGCGCTGTACGCCGCGTCGGTGACGTCGCTCGTCGAGGGGTTTGTCGAGGTACACGACACAACATGCTTGGCAGTGCATGCTGCTTCCCCTTTCAACCCAGTTTTGCGAAGGGGAAATGTTCAATGTCGTGTATTAGGGATACAACGCCACCGTGCTCGCGTACGGCCAAACGGGCACGGGGAAGACGTTTACGATGACGGGGGGGGCTGCCTACAGCACCAAAATCCAGGACGCCCACGGCGTGATCCCCCGGGCGGTATGTCACGTGTTTGCGCTCATGCAGGCCCGCCACGAAGTACGTATACATAGCTATCTTCCTATCGTGGGGGGTAGGTACATTGAACTGTGTTGCTGACTGTGTACGGGGTTCAGGCAACCGAGTGCCTCTTGCGCGTGGAATACCTCGAGATTTACAACGAAGAGCTACGCGATTTGCTGCACCCAGAGACGTCGTCCAAGGTGCAAACTACACGTTGCAATGGGCATTGTGTAGAGTGTTGAACTGGCTACAATGAAAAGGGCCCTGAAGGGGACGATGATGTTCTCATTGCTGACGAACGACGTGTAGAACTTGTCGATTCGAGAAGACGCCGACGGACACATTGTGGTCACGGGCGCGAAATCGCAAGCGGTGCAAAGCCCCGACGACGTCATGCGGCTGCTGTCGATGGGGTCGGCGGCGCGGGTGACGGGAAGCACGCAGATGAACGAGCAATCGTCCCGGTCACACGCCATCTTTACGCTCGTGCTGCAGCAAAAGGCCCGCGACTCGGGAGAGCTCACACACGCCAAGTTCCATTTAGTGGATTTGGCAGGGTCGGAGCGGGCCAAGCGGACGGGGGCGGTCGGGGGGCGCTTCAAGGTAGCCGTAGCAGCACCACCCTCTCGTTTATAGAACGAACGATTGAATTGCTGAGCAACTGTAGGAATCGGTCAACATCAACCAAGGGCTGTTGGCGCTGGGCAATGTCATTTCCGCACTAGGCGACGACGCCAAGAAGAAGAATTCGCATGTTCCGTACCGTGACTCCAAGCTGACGCGGCTGCTGCAGGACTCCCTCGGCGGGAACTCCAAGACACTCATGATTGCGTGCGTGAGCCCCGTGGCCGCCAACTTTGACGAGACGCTCAACACACTCAAGTATGCCAACCGCGCCAAGAACATCAAGAACCGACCCGTGGTGAACCATGTCAAGGAGGCCGACACGAACGACACCATCTTGCGTATGAAGCAAGAGATCGAACTGCTCCAACGGCAACTGGGCACTCCCCCAACACCCGTCGTGGCCGTCCCAGTCGACAACCAGCAGTCCCATCACGAGCAACTTGAAGCCGCGTGGACGGTAACAACGCCTTTAACCCCTTTCCCAACAACACCTCTTATTGATGCGATTGGGTGTGGAATAGGCCAAAGTGAACGCGTTGCAGTGTGTGATTCAGTCGGCCAAGGTCGCGGCGAAACAAGGAGCGACGGCGCTGGTGGCCTTGGAGCGGGACATCAAGTCCCTCGGACGACCGATTCAACAACGCCTGAACGACGTGGTCAAGGTGCTCAACGGCATTGTCGTCCTGCAGCACGACAACTCATCGTCGTCCGAATTGGGATTGATCATTGACGCAAGCGATACCGTCCCGACCAACAACAACCAGCCTCCTCATCGTCATTCCAGAGAGTTTCATGCAGAAATCAACGCCCTCCACGAAAAGCTCAAACAAGACGTCGAGATTTTCGAGCTCAAAAGCCAAGAAATGGACCAGTTTCAACGCCAACTGGCGTGTGCCCACGTCGAAATCGAGTCGTTGCGGGCATTAAACCAACAGCTCCAACGAGATGCGGCTGCAAAGGTCCCTGCTGCGGGGATGGGGTCGCCGACTCGACCAAGTGTGGAGGCTGGACCCGAACGAAAGTCGCAGAGCTTGTTTGCCAGACGCCACCATGGCGCCCACGACGATGACGACGGCGACAACGTGTTGATGGCAGAACCAGAAGTGTCCGCCGAGGTATGCATACTTCCCTTGACGGGGGGGGGGTCAGTCGACACATGATTAGACTACCACGACCATTCTCAACTTGCAACAAGAAATTGTGGCCTTGAAAACAGACTTAGCGGTGCGATATGCTTGCTTCTCTATCTAGAAGCAGGACCATCACAACGTTGTAGAAAGCCAAGTCGACTAATAATGACATCGGTGGTGGCGGCGGTGTGCTATTCACAACCACCCCACCACCACCCATGAAGCCAAATGAATCGCATGTACGATTACGTGCATTCTCTTCCCATCGACCCTGCTGATTTACTGGTTCTCACGAAGCCTATTGAACAATCATCAGATTCCCGTGACACGAGCGCAGACGGCCAAGCTTCCACGGAGCGCGCCGCTTCCACTCCATTCGGTAGCAGCGCTCCCCCCGCCGCCAAAAACGGCAGACCCGTCGGCCGCCCCGCTGGACAAGACGGCGATCCGCGCCATGTTCCAAACGCAGTTGTTGGCCGCTGTGGAGAGTCACGTCAAGCAAGCGCAGGTTGCCACCATGTTACATGCCAAGGAGGCTACTGCCAAGGAGAAAGACGAGATCGCACGGCGCAAGCATGGCCTTGAAATGGAAAAAATGCGACAAAGGTATGACCACATGATGCAAAAATGGTAGATGCTACCGTCATCTTGGTTACATATTCGTCTCCGTTCAACAGTTTGTCGGTGCAGTCGAGCATCACCGACTTGTCCGAGACCATTCACGCCATGAACTGCAAACTGAACATGGCGGCGGCGCCAGACCCGGACGAACTGGCCCGACTCAAGCGCAGAAAAGAGCGCGCCGAGAAGAAACTCGCGCTGTTTGTACAAAAGATGGAAACGCAGGTACGTACGCATCCAGGGGTTTCGGGTTTTTGTAAACGATATTGAAACAAGTCGGGGGGATGGTTGGATCGATGGATGGATGGATGGGGGGGGCTAAATGTGTGATTATGACCAACAAGCGACGTGAATAGTCGTACGTGGACCCGGCCGTGCAAGACGAATTGACGGCGTTGGAGGAGCAAATCGAAGACTTGACGTCGCAGATTTTATTCCAAGACTCGCAGCTGGAATCCGCCCAAGCGCTGATGGTGCCTTCGAAAGCGTCGAATATCGATCACTTGCTCAAGCACGTGGCAAGCTCTGGTGCCACCATCGACAGGACACTCAAAACTTGGATCAAAATGTGCTGGACAGAGGTAGGAAGCTACTGCTAGTACTAACAAGCATGGTTGATCGTTTGTTGGCTAGTTGGTGGACGTGTGTGTGCAGATGAAAGCGGTACAGATGACGTTGCAACTCCAAGACGAAATGGTCGCGCAACTCACCCAGAATCGCGAGCAGTTGGAGAACGGGCTGCATGCCGCCAGAGCCGAGTACGATCGACGACTCATGCAGAGCGAACTTCTCCAAACCAACGACAAGAAACAAATGGACGAGCTCATGGTGCTGCTGGCGGACAAACAATGCCAGATCGATGCACTCAACGCGGCTGAAAAGACGTCATCGAGCGACGCCAAGACCCTCGCCGACTTGAACCACCTCGTCACTGCCCGTCAAAATGAGCTGGACCAGCTCAAGAAACGGTTGGTCGAGGCTGACAAAGGTGAGTTGATCCAAAACGACGAAATCTCGTTGTTGACTCCTGCTCGTAGACAAAAAGCGCTTGGTCGAGTACGACCGGTACGTATCGGAGCGGCAAGTGGAATGGGAATCCAAGCATGCGCAGCTTCAGCAAGCCCTAGAAGGGGAGCGCCACAACGCTCAAGTTACTATCGATGCCTTGATGCAGCAGGTCGCTGCAGCCCAGACTCTCGCGGCGAGTACTCCAACGGGGTCGGAAGAGCTAATGGGGTTGAAGGATAAGCTCCAGACCCAGCAAGAGTATGTGGTGAGCTTGGAGAAGCACGTGGTGCTGTTCAAGAACAAGGCGAAACAGGCCCAGCAGCAGCTGCAGCAACTCATTCGCGACTCGTCTGGAAACCAGAGCAGCGACGACGACAACCCGCGCATCAAACAGCTGGAGGATGTGAACGACTGCTTGATGAAAGAGAATGCCGCCATGAAGGTGCATATGCGGGCGATGAAAGGCGCCGAGCCGTCCGAGCCCCATGTCCGTGTACGCATTCCAAAGGCGGAATTGAAAGAGATCGACGGACCAACCGACGCGGTTGCACGACCCAGAGAGCAGCAATAAAGCGCCCATCAAGTCCCCAAGCCAATGTTTCAACTGCATAAATGAGTGAATGCTATTTTGGTCTAAACAGCTTTACACTTCAATTTATATATGTACGGCTCGTATTGCGTCCAAGCATTGGGTGGGCCATGCAACGTTTGAGGGGTACAGTAATATGAATTGGAAGGGCATCGTAGGAAGTATTAATAGGAAGGGGAGCAGCAGAATGAAAAAACTAATACCAATAACTTCTCATAACACCCGCCTCCGCTCACACTGTCTTGGAATAGCAACAGTGGACGTTCATCAACAGCCACGACCCGGACTTGCGTCCACAGCACGTGCGCCGACATCCCGAGTCAACGAAGGGGGTCACATCCGATCCTCAAAGTTATTGGTATCGTCTACTTTGGAAAACAAAGTAAAGATGACTGCACTATAGAAATGATCCTGTTCAAGTACGGTCTTAGTTGGAGTCAAGGATCGACACCGTTTACTCCCTATAAACATCAACTCCCACCAGTGAAACCAACATAATTCATGCGATTTGGGCCAATAAAACCCCACCAGTCTTGATTACCACATGGTTTTTAGATGTCAGGAAATAAATCTCTACAAAAGGGCGCCAGCGTTGGAACTCAAGGCCCAAGTGAAGGCATCGTTTTGCGTAGAGATGTGATGAAGTTTCTGCCTGCGTCATGAGCCAAATCGCAAGCTACGTAGTACTACCTAACGTTATGTGCTTCGACTTGTGAAAGGACCAACCGTCATAACAATATGAACTTTCTGCCACGGCATTTGAGTTTTGGATATCCATTGGTCGAAACTTTGAAATCTAAACGTCTGCCGTTTCAATGCTATTTTGGTAGCTGGGGCTGGAGTGTTGCTCATACGTCTCTCTTGGACTCCCTCTTGCTCGTATGCACGTCGCCATTGCTCATGGTGGGAATAATGACATTGAGGTGGTTCTACCGTCGCCTTCAGGCTCGCCATGCCGCCCCACCACTGCCAAACGTCGTCAAAAGCAACCTCGCGTAGCCACGAAACAGTCACATTGCTGGACAAAAGCAACCACGACCCGACGTGGTTTGAAGCAGTGGTGTGCCCTGCAGTTGCCCTGCCGCCGACGTGGTTGGAAGTGGTGGGGGCGGCGGTTGGGTTCGCTGGGGTTGTCGCGCTCTTGTCCACGGCCACAGACCAAGGAAGCACGAGTCATGACGTGACCTTGGTCGGAAATGCCTCAGCTTTGCTCGGAGCGCTCGTCATTGTCGTTTACTTTGAGGGATGTTCGACATGTCGAAAGTGGATGCCGCTATTTCTGTAATGCTGTCCATCACGACGATTGCCGCCGTCGACTTGGCAGTCGCATCGCTCTTGTTTGAGCCGCACAGGACCGTATCGGGGCTAGGGCCCGACTCGTTGTTTGGGCTGCTTGGGGACTTGAAGCTGTTTGGACTGCCTTTGGTGCCGCCTTCTTCGTAGGGTTCTTCGGGCATGCGTGCGCGAACATCGCTGTGGTGTACGTCAGCCCGTTGCTGATATCCCTGGCGGCGTTGTGGGAGCCCCTCATCGGGAGCCTTGTGGGGTTTTTGTGGGCGTGCAAGGCCCACCAGACATTATGACCCTCGTAGCCGCCATCTTCCTTCTCGGAGGCGCCCTCTTGGTCACATTAGGCGGCCGAGACAAGAAACCATCGGACATAAGATCATTCTCGGGTTCTTGATATATGACCTTTGACACCTGTAAAGATCCAACTACCGGTACATTCCACACCAATACAAGTAATTCTCTCGCCTTGGCTATTACTTCGAAGTAGTAGTATTCATTGTAACATTCCACGGCCTCCTTGGCCACTTCCATCCTTAAGTTAAGCGGTTGGTGGCAAGGTATGTTCGAGTAAACTTGCGCCCCATGCAAGCCGAGCAGTCGCCACAAGGAGCATTCTTTCGAACCCATTTCATGGATGTGGTAAGTTAACTTGAAGTTACCTTCTTCGAAGTGGATCGTAATGCAGCCAATCGTTGATGTGGATGCGTGGCCAATCGCAGTGAAGCTGTGTAATGAAATCCAACACCACGCGATTGAAGCCCCGAAACCACCAGTGTTGATCTTTCCCTAGCATGCCAACTCCGTGGTGGGCGTACATTGTCCTGGCGTTGTCCATCTCGACCATGTCGTCTGGAGGCGTGTGGTTTGCGCTGTTCACGCAGACTCCGCCCATTATGCAAGCGTGCTGGCGCCTCATCCTGACGGCGTTGTTGCAATCCGTGGGCGTTGTGTACGAGCTTTTGTCAAACCGTTCGCTGGATGCTGAATTCTGGGCAAAGTATCGACGCTCGTTGCCGCTTCTGATGGCTATTGGTGCTGCGATCGGGTGCTACTTTGGCACGTGGGGGTGGAGCGTGGCCCACACGACGCTGCTGGACTCGCTCTTGTTGGTTTGCACCACGCCCCTGTTGCTCGTCGTGATCATGACCCTGCGCTGGCTGTACCGCCGCCATTCGCCTTCGTCCGTGGTCATCAGTCTTCAGGAGCGTACGGTGGCCAAGGAAACCGACGCCATGATCTTTACCTCCACCGCCACACCCACGTTATTTGAAACGATCGTTTGTCCGCCGGTGGCACTGCCACCGACGTGGATGGAAGCGGCGGGGGCGCTAGTGGGGTTTTCCGGCGTCGTCGTCTTGCTATCGTCCACATCTGACCAAAGCACTCAAACCCACCCCGTAACGCTCGCCGGCAACATTGCGTCGATGGCCGGGGCCCTGGTCCTGATTGTATATTTGGAAGGCGGGGCCGCCTGCCGCCAATGGATGCCGTTGTTCATCTACTCGCTGTCCGTGACTGCGTTCGGCGCCGTGTGTTTGGCCATTGCGTCGCTCGTGTTGGAGCCACAAACGTCCGTGGTGGGCCTCGGTCCCGCCGCGTTGTTCGGTTTCTTCGGGGACTGGCAACTGTTTGGGCTGGCCTTTGGCGCCGCCTTTGTCGCAGGCTTCTTTGGCCATGCCTGTCTGAATTCCGTCGTCGTGCACGTGAGTCCGCTGCTCGTGTCCGTGTCGGGGTTGTGGGAGCCGTTGCTCGGGAGTTACATGGGATACCTAGCGGGAGTTCAAGGCCAACCAGATTTGATGACACTGGTGGCCGCGCCACTTCTCTTAGGAGGCGCGCTCTTGGTGACGCTGGGTGGACGCCGAGAAGCGACGACGACGATGGGGGCATTGACGTCAGTCTCGCGCCGGAACTCGCTTGTAGTCCATGCCTAAACAACATTGACGTTCCAAAGCAACCGTTTTTTGCTTTACAATTGAAGTGTACTTGTACCTAACCTGAACTGCTAAAGTCCGATTTGCACAGCCAGATAGCGGCAACCCCTTGACGTTGGAAGGAGTCTGAACTATTTAGTCAACGCCTTGTGTGGTGTATATAGTACGATTGATCGCCGCTGTTATTGCAATCGCATAGGATGTCATAGGCTATGACATGAACATCAGCCAGCCCCACTGATTGTCCCATCACATTCAATGTACTTCAAGGTGAAATGTCGTACACTTGAGTACGTACAGTAGTACGTACATCAAAGTACAACTTAGTTGTCCGGATAAAGAAAAGGTTAACCGAACACCCCCATTGCAGGTTGCTTTGGTAAAAATCGGCGGCGGCGGCGCTGTTCAGCTCGATTTTGAACGATGCTGGTGACATTTGTGGTGGACACGAGTGCGTCGATGGGCCAGCGATCTGCTTGCGGCATGACATTACTGGACTTTGCCAAGTCGGTGGTCGAGACGATGGCGAAGAAACTGTTATCGCGCACGGTCAACCGCATGAACTACATGCACTTTATGCTCGTGACGTTCAATGGCGTGGTCGTGGGCATGGAGAACTCTACAAACCGCGAGATGTTTTACCGCGAACTCAAGTACTTGGAGCCACGGGACTTGAGCGACGTCGGAAGCGCCTTGAGTTCCGCGTTTGACTTGATCAACCGCGAACGGGCCAAGATCTTTTGCGACAACTACGGTCTCGGACGACTACCATACAATGCCCACATGACGCACATTGTCCTCATCACGGACGCAGGCACGATCACGACGATGGACGGCATTCAGACCGACCTCGTGGTGCCGCCGACCAGTTTGTCCGCGTTGGATCTCACGCGACAGCCGTTCCGATGGGATCAGGTACACAAATGTTGAGGCATCAACCAACCTATCGCACTGTAGCGCTTGTTTACAATCGCGGTGCAATTGAGTGCAGACATTACGGCCAGCAAGCCTTCCGCTAATGCTGTGAACCCGCCGTACTTTTCGTCGTTGTGCGACGAAACCGGCGGCATGCTGCATCTGTTCAACAACGGCCGCGTCACCAAGGCAGCCGTCGAGAAAGAGTGCGTTCGTCCTTCTCGTCCATTCATTCGTCATGTGCTTCAACCCCCCCCCCGTAGGGTGGACCTCGTGATTGCGCGCATGAAGTCAGGGGTGCTCGTCCGGTTCCAGTGCGACGCGTCGCCGGCGTCGTCGACAGGCGGCCCGTCCGGCGCGATGGACACGGACACATTTGGCATGACCAAGAACACGCTGTCCACGGCAGCGACCCTCACGCGCGAGTTCGTGTGGCCGATCCCCGAGTCGTTCTGGGTAGACCGCACCACCACTAGCCTGCCCCTTCGCGACGCGCACCCCGTGCTCACGTTCAAGCGGTCGGTCGAATCACAGGCCGAAGCCGCGACCAACCAAATGGTGCTGGAAACCCTCAAATTCCCCGCCGATTCGTATCAAGTGGACAACGTGCTCAACCCGACGCCGCCCCGAGGGGCCCGGTGGCTCGTGTACGTGGTGGGCAGTCGCAGCGAAGGCCGCACAGGTACACGTCCCCATGTCGTATCTCTGCTTACTTGTAACGATCGCCCATGGATTCTGCTTCTACTCCTTGTTCTCCATTGATTAAAGAAGTCGACAGAATCTCTACTTCCGTGCATGCTATCAACGGGCTGGTATTGCCCTTTTATGCTGAATCGCCAAATCTATCGATTCTTTGTACTGAAGTTTGTATGTAAAAAGGTGTCCTTTGGTGATTGTTTTCACACTAATATCAGTCACACACTATTTTTTTCACGTTGATGGTGGTTTCCTGCTATCTGATTGGCTCAATTCATTCTTTTGCTGCCAATTATACTTGTGTCCATTTTTGGTTCTGTCGATTCAGTCTCCTTGTCGCTCCAGTTTAGAATAAACACACCACAATATTGTTTGTGAATTCTCTATAAACTTGCAAATTTTGCCTGGTTTGTCGAATCAATATTGAATCACGCCGGAGTTCTGATTGGTTGAATATACTTGTCCTTTCAGCAATAGCCAATCAAATCCACTCAAAAGTGGATTAGCCAATAGCGTCGATTCGTGATGATTCGATTCGGCGGCGAGATACATTCGATTCGACGGGGTCTGGAAATTCGTACCGAATAATCCACAATACCCCATATCGCTACTACTATTACTGCGATGGCTTTCGCTTTGTTAAGAGTTGTCCACCATTGGTGTCGTAAAGTGTCACGTAGTCGTCACATCACACCTTGCACTTGATTAGATGACACCCCAGACTTACGATGCGATGATGCATGTGGATGTAGGGGAAGCATTTGGGTTTCTACGGACCACCACGACCAACGGCGTGTCGATCACGAGGCTGGTGTTGCTGCCGTACAATTTCCCCGTGCTGTTTTCGCTGCTCGTGGACGCCGCGCGGCAGCACGCGGCAAATCCCAACCCCAACCCGACCAACCCGTGGCACTTTCACAGCAAGACCATGACGGCTAGCTGGCGAGATGCGTTCTCGACGTACCTGTCGTCGGTGCCATTTTACTACCACATGCCACTGCGCAAGGTGCTCAAACGGTACAACTTGCACGAGTTGGTGCCGGATATCCCCGACGGCGGCCGAAGCTACCAGGTACGAACGACATATATATATATTGTCTTTCTTTTACCCAAAATTTGGGTGATTCTTTGCCAACTCTATCGATTGATGCTTTGTCCCGACTTTTGTAAAGATCGTCCAGTATCACACTAATTTCAATCACACACTAATTTGGTGTTGACTTGGTCGAATAGTGATTTTGATTGGCCACTTGACTCGTGTTCTGGGTTTTGATTGGTCGATCGATTGTCTGCCGATTTGGTTCTTCTGCTCATTCGAGTAATCGACTTGACAATATATATATATACCCGTTTGTTTATTTGTTTATTCATTGATGGACTCGTTGACGTTGGACGTGTTGTTGTAGGTGACGAATCTGTTGACCCGACTCAAAGACATTGCGATGACAGCCGCCGACTCGGACCGACAGCCGCCGCCTCCTTCGACTCGCAGCAACTCGTCGAGCCATTCGTCGCCGTCGTCGTCGGCTCCCAACTCCCCGTACCACTTGACAAAGCCCGTCGCGGTCAGGTACACACTGCGATACGTTTGTCCTTTTACCCAATATTTGGACTTTTGTGCTGAATCTCCGCCAAACCCATTTTGATCGATTCTTTGTATGTAAAAAGGTGCCCTGTGGTGATTGGTATTACACTAATTGAAGTCTCACACTAATTTGACGTTGTTGATGGTGATTTCCTGCAATCTGATTGGTTCAATCTTTCTTCCAATTCTTGTTATAAGATCAACACTATGTGTGTGTCCCGTTCGATTACACCTACTCGCTCGATTAAAATCCACCCCACCCATATCATCCCGTTGTGTGTAGCCAAAACGTCATGCAACTTGCACCTGCAGACCTGCTCACGTTTCACGCCAAGCACAAACTCGCGGTCGTGTGCCGCAAACCGCCGCTGGACCACGCAACCACCGCCGACGTGCCGCTGTGGACAGGTCCGTTGGCGCACTTGGCCCCGAGCAAGGCAGCGCTGGCGATGGAGCAGCATCCATCCAAGTTTTTCCTGTCTGTGGAGGTGATGAGCGACTACATCCCCACGGCCCTCAAAACGGAGCGCCACCGGAATCCGTTTGGCGAGCCCGACAAGGACGAAGCGACGGTCGAGGGCACGCGGCGCCGCAAACTCGAGTTTTCGCTTGACTTTCCGTACAAAAAGACCAACAACTCGAGCAAGGGCTCGGGGGGCGGAAGCAGCGGGGACGAAGCCGCCGATGAAGCCGCCGCCCTCGGCACGACCAACGTCATGACGTCGTCCAATCGTCGGAAACGTCAAAAGTACCTCAAGAACCGGAGGGGGAGGGACAGCGCGTCGTCGCCGAGCACATCGTCCCCCGAGTCGTCGTCGTCGTCCCCCCAGCGGTTGATCCAAGTCCCCCATAATGCTGTTAGTGACCAGGGCGACGAGGAAGGGGCCCAGAAGGAGCTGGCGCGGCGGTTGGGCGTGGACGAGGCGCACGATGCGGGGGCGTGGAGCCAGCAAGTGTACCGAGTGCTCATTGACCACAACACTCGATGGCAGGCCATCGTTGCGTTGATCAAAGCCAGGACCTTTCAGCCGACGGTACCTACAGCATGCATTCGAAACCCACGTACTTGACATGTGTTGTTTGTTAGGATGTAGCCAAGGTCCTCAAAGCGCTGGTGGAGATTCCAGTGGACGAACGCGTGCGGGGCGGTTACTTGGCGCTGGCGTTGACACTTGCAAAGGAGTACAAGCGAGCAATGTTGGTGAAAATGCTCCAAGCCAAGCGACTTGCCTAGGCCGAAACTTCAAACTTGGAAAACCATTTTATATTAGCAGTACTGTAGTTGTGAAATGTAGTGCTGCTGCATATATATAAAGTCAAACGATCAACTCAAAGCCCCTGGGACGACGAGGGGCCTTCACATAGGGCCGCCCCGGACGTGGCTGTTCTCAACGAGCACGAATCATTTGCTAACGCATTTGCACAGTGGGGACTCGACTTGAGCAATACTTGAAGTAATATTGTGTGCTTTTCACACCCAAATTTGGACTTTTGAATCATTTCACCAAATAGCGTGTCAAATTTACTGTTAATCTTGTAACGTTACAAGGTATATTAAATAACCCTAATCCCAATACCCTGGATGCTTGTTAGGTACTACTGTACTTGCTGAACCGGTTAAAGCAGTAGTTTGATTGGCAGAAATTCGACAGAACGTGATTTGATTGGCTTAGGTGGTTCTTGAAAGGATTCACAGTTAACGTTAGACATTCGATTCTGCCGACGGCTCCAGTTTCGAATATGGAACGGACACCTCAATTGGTAGGTTAGGGACCTGCTGCCAAGTGGTGATCACAGAGAGGTACATTCGTCGCCAGTTTACTGGTAGTAGAAGTCGGGCAATTTTTTATTCCTTCATGACTTGCATGTGGGGTACTATTTAGTACTGTACATAGTCGTGTGACCTGTCCATTGTAGAACTGAACCCATGGCGAGTACTTCATGGCTGTTCGCTGGCAACATTCCAGTTGGGTAGTGGGATGAACCATTCAATTGAAATATCTTGTTTTTTGTATCTATGTGGATAAAATATTATTGATGGACCCCTCAAGATCCAAAACGAGCCAATCATAAACGCCGACCAGTAGTAACGAGAACCCACCCTGTCCTACGTACGTTGTTCCGATCCCCATCAGCCAGAACAGTCTCGAGTGCAGATAGTACTCAATTGCTGCCACCATGCAAGTGCCAGCAAGCGGGCCGTTTGGCGGGCTCTCCGTCACACTCACCAAGGCCACGGTATCCCCACGTGAACCCACCTTGTACACGTTGTCCATAGCCAACAAGGTCACGCACGCCCAGTGTGCCATCTCCAAGTCCGACATGGACTTTGCTGCGTTCCGCCAGCGAATATGCGCTGCGCTCGAACACGGCCACTCGTGCTCGGCAGAGTGTCCATGGATGTACTTTCGCGTGCAGGAAGCCAAGCCACGCCGTTGGTTGTTCATGCGGTCCAAGCATCGACAGGTCCAAGCCAACCTGGCCACTCATCAGTCCATGTTGACCAGCCTATTAGACTTTATGCGGACACCCAGGAATCAATCGTGTGGTCGCGCGACGACTGTGGTGCCGAGCGAAGTTGCCCGGTTTCTGTTTGACGGAATGGACGACAGGGAGCTGGGGCTCTACGCTGCGTCCCCCATGTCCAAATATCGCATGTCCATCACGCCCAACTTGGTCAAGTTTGCGATTGCAGACTGCTCTATCTGCAAGAACTGCATGGATCCAGAAGATCTGGTGTCGGCGGCGTTGACCACCCTTCCCTGCGGCCATGTCTTCCACGATGTCTGCATTCTCATGGCATTGCACCGCCAGTTAGTGTGCCCCAGGTGCGACGACGAAGGCAAGAACAGCACGGACAACAGCAGCAGCGACGACAGCGACAGTGTTGTGGACTTATTGTAGTGTTGTGGACTTATTGTAGTGTTAACTGACCCCGTAATCAACTCCTATTTAGCCACGTATTAGCACGCACTAACTTACATTTGTTCTCCTCGGTGCAAACTTCTGTCTAAACCACAGTGTCCCTGCCGATGGATCAGATCAAACGTCATGTTGTTCCGACCTTGGAACTCCCACGGGGGTCGTGACATGAGACGAGGCTGGTTGTCGTACAGTAGCGCGACAAACAAGTCATATGGTGTTTGCAAAGAGACACCCTTGAAATGTGTGGCAAGAATCCAGCAAACCCTCGGCACAAAAGGGGAATGAAGCACTGCTTTTCGAGCTTAATAAACTAAGAATCCAACGGTTAGTGAAGGGAGTAGGGGAGTCGGACTTCGTCGTCGTCGTCGTGTGTCTGCCGCTGGGGGTCTCGACATGCTGACGTGGGTTTGGATGGGGGCGGGGCAAACTGCCTGTCTAAATATGTTTCGAGGTGTTGCCACATGCGGCAGCTGATGGACTTCGCCTTCAACGTGAGCGACGGCGCGTCTGACCCGGTTTCGCAAATGCTTCGAAAATACAAACTCCCTGGCGACGTCAACGCAGTGGTCTTGACCGTGCTCAAAAAGTACGACGACGCGGACGAGTCGTCCGTTGTGCACGGTCGCACGGGCTCCGGCTTGATCAGCGTGGCGGGCCACTGGGTCAGTTTGGACGCATTTGGATTCACCATGTGCTGGGCTTTAACTTCGGACATGCGCCGTTGGGCTTCCATGTCAATGACCAGTCCAAAGAGGAAGATGCTCACGACCAAACAGGCCGACACGACGATCTCTGCCAACGGCAACATGATAGCACGTTAGGAACGAGTTTCCCAACTGAGTGTCAGCGCATCGATGGGGAAATAATGCCAACGCCATCTCAACCGACAACGCGACGAAATATGGCGGGTCATGGCCGGTACGACATCGTCGGACTAAAAATAGCCATCTTGGCCAATGAAACAATATAGCAACCTCGCGACAATGGCTCCATTCTGTTATCAAAACCGGTTTGAGCTACAGGAAGCTACGCCCACAAGCGTGCCTGAATCGGATTGCCAGTTATAGTACTTGGCTAGCTCGAATTTTGCACAGTGTACTGTAGCTGCCTGGATAACACAATCTCCTAGTAGTATTATTCCATGAATTATTAGTCAGCATGGAAAAACCATTCATTATTATTGCTCATTCCACCGGGTTGCAAAAATGTAAACAGGTTTGAATTATTAGCTTGACCACCATGCGATGTTTTAACACCCCCAGCGTCGATTACTGCTTGGTTTTCGACAGCAATTTGCCCAACTTGGGGAGCAGCGACGGCTCGATCACGGCGGCCGTGACGAGGCCACCGTACGCGGCGCCCAGAATGCCGCACGACAGGACGTCTTGTCCGGACAGGTACAGGTTGGCAATGGGGGTGCGTGGGTTGGTCACGTCCGATGTGAACCGGGCGGGCGTGTGACCGAGGCCGTAGATGGCGCCGCGGGTCGTGCCCAAGTAGTAGTCGTTGCTGAGGGCGGTGCCAAACTCGGCCACTTCGATGGATTCCCGCGTGACTTTGGGGAACTCGTTGAGGAATTCCGTGAGCATCCGCTCCTTCCACACCGCCTTGAGCGCTTCGTAGTCATCTCCGCGGCGCTTGACGCGGCCGCCCTTGAACTTTTCCACGTGCGGGTAAAAGCATGGGGCGACCACCAGCCCCACTTGTTTGCCAGGAAACCGCGTGGCGTACGTCGGGTCTTTCGCCGACGAGAACGACATGAAGAGCGCGCAAAACGGCGCGTCGGGCGAGTCCTGTTGTGCCACATGAGATTCATGTATGAGGCAAGGACGCGTATCTCATTTTAGACGCCGGTGTATAGGATAAATACCTGGTTGGCCTTGAAGTTGGCGTCGTGGCTCCACGACGGGTACTTCCACACGTTGTGCGTGGGCAGGTCAAGCGCCTGGGCGTCCCCCTTGAAGCCCACAAACAGCGACATGAGCGAGCAACAAGCCTGCAGCGCCGGGTTTTGCAGTTCGCGCACTTGACGCTCCACGCGATGTTGGTGGTCCTGCGGAATCAGCTTCGTGTACGTCTGGGGCGCCCCGACGGTGCTGATGATCGTGCGGGCCAAGATGTCCTTGTCCTTGACGCGGACTCCGTAGGCGGCGCCGGACGCATCGATCAATACTTGCGAAACTGGCGCACGCACCAGCACTTTGCCGCCATGGGATTCGATCACCCGAGCCACCTTCTTGGCAATGACGCTAGGGCCGCCGATTGCGTAGTACGCGCCGCCGCGGTAATGGTTGAGGATCACAGCGTTGAGCACGAACGCCGCGCGGGACGGCGGGTCGCCAAAGTCGCCCCACGAGTAGTTGAGGATGCCCACGAGCTCGGCGTTGGTCGTGAGCGACGACACAACTTCCAGCACCGTCTTGTGGAAGTACTCGAGCTTGGACTTGTTCCACCACCGGTACGCGCCACGGAGCCACGTGGGGCACACCTGCAGCCCAAAGTACGTGCCGAGCCCGATACTGGCGGCCTTGACTGCTTTGAAGTAGGCGTCGATGGAAGCGTGGTCGTCGGGAAAGCGGGTCTTCAGGTACTTCTTGAAGACGTCGTGGTCGGCGGTGAAGTGGACGGCGTCGCGCGCACCGTCGGCTGCTTGGGCGACTGCCACGTCGACCGTGTCGCCCAACCTGTGGCGATCGATCTGTGAGACAACAACAATGCGACGATGATGATTAAGGGGGGGGTAATGTACCGCTGGAATTCCACCGAGTTGTTGGAGATGTAGTCAAACAGCTTGCGGTTGGGGTACGATTTGTCGTCAAGGTGCCCGCCAACGTAATGGAACCCCGTGTCGAATTCGTACCCGCCTTCTTCGAACGTGTGGGTGTTGCCGCCCACAACGTCATGCTGCTCCAGGACCAGGACACGCTTTCCTTCCTTCGCCAACACGGCCGCCACGGACAAGCCTCCCATGCCCGACCCGATCACAATCACATCCACGTCGTCGGGGACTTTCTTGGTCGCGAAGCCTTGCTTGACCAGTTCGTCGTCCGTGAGGCTGACCTCCACCTCGACGGGAGGACGACGACGACTCGTTCGACCACGTCGTAGGTAGTAACCACCAGCGACAAGCAACACGACGCTCACGGCCACGGTGGCGTAAAACGCGGCAGGGTCAGTCACTACCTTCATCTTGCCAAGAGATGTGAAATCAAAAGTGTTGTTGGAAGCGATGTCGATTTTCATACGGGTAAAAGAAGTTTGTTTACTATACATGGCCAAACTCCAATTTGGTTTTTGTATCGAACTACCCACCTAATACCGGGTTTCATCAAGGACAGGTGTCAAGTACCAGTACTCACATCATAACAGTGTGTACAATACCGGTACTGTGTACTACTGTACGAAGTATAGAGACTTCCTTATATTTTCTTCCAGAGTAGTACTAGTAGTACTATCAGTATATTTGCTGTACCCAGTATTACAGGACTCTGGAGCCGGAATGCATTGTTTGCACCAAGCTTAAGATAATCGACACACTACCGGTACAGTACTGGTACCGGTAGTACATATTAAAATACGTACCAGTACTACCAGTAGTACTACTATTTAACATGTAAGTTAGTACTCGGAGTACTATAACGTTAAACTATAATCCTGTAGTACAGTAAGACGCATAAACGTCACCAAAGTTAAGGAGAAAAACCCTTACTATTAATATTTTAATAACGTTAGTAAGGGTTTTTCACTATTAATATTAAAATAGTACAACGTTACTATATTGCAACGTTATAAATCAAAATTGTTTGGTTTATCTCGATTTACAAATTGCATTCGAGTCTTCGCCAAATTTGACTTTGAGATGTAACGTCTCTTCACCACAATGAGATCTGTCCAAAGTAAGTCTCGCTTTACTTCGATTTTGAGAAATGAATACTGCAGTAACGTTTGTATGAAATAGCAACCTGACAGTTTTGTGATATGTTGGAAAATTGAATTATGGCACTTTTTTTAGGTGCAGGTTCTTTAATCGATTAAGAACCTAACATTACTTTAAAAAAATTAAATCGTTTAGGCCACCTCTTTCCCCCGTGTTTTCTATGATATTTTGGCAAATTCTAATATAATTTCACAAGTTCTTGTAAAATTCTGTTTTGACAAAAAGTGCGCTGTCTGGGAACCATTTTATACAATCACTTTTCTGATATAAAGGTGACCAAATATGCAAGATAATATATTCGGCTCTAGGATGTATATATTGTACTACGAAGTATATTTTGTGCGAGAATTCGGCATTCCACATTATCTTCGAGTTGTCGTCGTTTCCGAGCCCAAGTCCCTTTTGGGGGTTTTCTTGACGCATGCGATCTGGTGGTACTACTGAACAGTACATGAAGAGTGCAAACAGACTTTGTCGACGCATATATCACCAAGGACAAAATGCGTTGCACGATATTGTGCATACCGTTAGTTGAAGGTGTGTGAATGGCTGAAAGAGGCCAGACACCAAAAATATTGTTGAAGATATTTTCTTCTGGACTTTTTGATCGATTATCGGGAAATATAAATTCTACTACTTTTCATATTCCAGCAGAATATGAAAATGGGGCCAGAGGCACATCTATAGGATGAATACGCGATAGGTATTTTTTATCTGTTTATGTTATATTTACAATAATTAAATACCTATAATAGCTTTGTTGAACCTGTTATTTCTAAAAGAAGTGAAGTAGAATTCTATTTTAAATTTACAGTTAGCGATAGCTCGAAAAAAAACTAATATTTTGTTTATCCCCCATATCATGTTTGTGTATTACGTAGTATGTCAATTTTTAATTCTTTTTGTCCTCTAGACAATAGAGTTTCTGACTTCAGGTAGTACTGTACTAGCATTAAAATTGATGATAAAAAATTATTTAATCGAAGTAAATGAGATATCAAGCAATCAAGGGTATCTCTTTACAGCTATTAGTGCATCATTTTAAACTTTATTCTGAAAATATTTTAGTATATAGGGGTGAAACTGATTACTAGTACATGAAAAGCCATCAAAAACCAGAACCTTATAAACTGACTTAACATCTAATTATTTATTTAATACTAGAACACCTTTAAGTGCTTTTAAAAAACACCTTTATTAATTTTTATTATATTCTTCCAAGTGTTTATTTAAACAATACATTTAACATATATTAAAATTAAATTACCTGAACTTAATACAGAACGTAATATGTAATAAAATTCTCTACCAGTATAAGTTTCAGTATCATATACTGTAATAAACCAGACTATTGTATGCCAACCCTGTCCAAAATAAATCGTTTTAAATTATTTAATTCGTCTAGCAAAATGGACAAGCAATGCAACGATGCGTCCTGCATAAACTAATACACGGGCGATGAGTTACGAGACTTCAAAAGTAGGACAAGCTGGGCGGAAAATACATGAAATGCCGTAGTAAACGTTAGTTCGAGTGCTGGTTAGTGCAGATATCTGCATACTCTTATAGTGTGTCGATTATCTTCCGAATTCAAGTAGTCGGAGTACGTATGTAATACTTGTATATGGTAACGTTACGGTGAATCCCTTCGCAGCTACGCAGAACAATGGTGCAGTGGAAGAAGAATTGTTAACTCGAGTAGCCGGCTACGTTCGTTTTTCGCTCTTCGACTTTGGCCACCACGGAAACAGAATCGACGTCTCGGCTTGATAATCTGCGTAAGCTTGGCCTCGCTTCTTCAGGGAAACTTGCTCCGCCATACAAGCGCACCGCAAAGTAGTAGGAAATAATGCGCCACCCCTGGTAGCATCACGAGCAACGCGCGTTGGATTGGCGACGCGTCGGCGAACGACATGATGGCATACGACAGCCAGAGGTAGAATTCACCAAAGTAGTTCGGGTGCCGGTAGTACTTCCACAGGCCTTGGCGCATAACTCTAAAGCAACCGGGCGTTGACGCCCCTTGTCGATTCTGGACATTCCATTACCTCAATTGGGCATCGGCAATGTTTTCAAAGACGAACCCAAACAACCAAAGGCCAGCCCCGACATATTCTCACATTGACAGGGATGGAGAGGTGTTCGTGATCGATTGGCAGTGGTAAAAACAGAAGAAGTTGAATGCAACCGAGCACGAGCCAAAGCACCCGCCGGATGCCGTCCAATGACTTTCGAATGGTTCCACCGATGGTCTTCCTTAGTCACGTGGCCTCTTTTCACCCATCCAAACATGAAGCGAACCCCGCAGGCAATGTACATGGCACAAAGCAGAGCTCGATGGACCCACAAGCGGTTGCCGTTCATCAAGTACCATGCCGCCATGGCAGTAAACCTAGACGGCCAGCCAAAGTCGACCATCGATCCATTAGTATACGTAATGTTGAGGATGTATGTACATGATGGTCATCCAACGTCAACTGAAACCCCACATTGAGGTGCACGGCTAAGGTGATGTCAAAGTGACATATCCGGTTAAAATAACCGGTTTCCAGTGTCGCGTATCCGGTTAATAACCGGTTTCAAACCCAGCGTTGGAGAGTAGTACTAGTAGTAAGTATTACTAGTACTACGTACGTAGTACTGTACTACACCACCAATGTCACGCATTGGACCACTTTACTCCGAAACGCGGCGTGCAACTCCTACTGTACGATTGCACCACAATACCATGTCAATTGCCACAATAAGGACGCAGGAAATCATCAACTTGGATTTTGTATTGAAATATATCGTTTGACAGATATTATAATTCACCAGCTAATTCGATGAGAATGCTCCTATTAATCTCTTAAACCACCACTTACTTGCAGTTCGCTTCTTTTTTAGCTTCTAGTCCTACGATAGTTTGTTTCCAGTCTGCGCTTGTTGCCGCCTTCTCTTTGCATTCGGCGATTGCTATATTTGTCGTCAGTTGAGATTACTGTAGCGTTACTGGTAAAGTTAGTCCAATAGCTCAAATGCACATATATTTTAGCGCATTCAGGATGTTCGAATGCCTAGTTAAATCAGCGACACCAACCGCTTCCGTTGAACAGTGCGCTTTGACCGCGGCGTGGTGTTGGTCTTGCGACCGGACGGAGATGCGTGCACGGCGACTGGACCGTTTTTGGCGCTGTCCTGGAACCGCAGTCGACACCGTCGGTCGCGCAACGAGTCCAACGTAACTTGGACAAGATTGCCGCAGACCAGATGCAGGTGTATCTACGCAGGGGTGCTGACACCATGGGGGCGAAATCATGCATGGTTAGTTTATACCGCAGATTCATCAATGGCATGGATGGAGCCATAAAAGTCTTCCTACACCCAGCAGGACACCTTCATATGTTGTACGGGGCCAACGGTTAGATACGTCGACGAATACTGTACCTGTGCGATTTCAGACGTGAGGACGACCGCATCGCCTACATACAATATGACGTTCCCGGCATACACGGTGTCGGCCTCGTCAGCGTCATAATGGACTTTCAGATCTAGACACAAGCGACGTCATATGCAGGCCTAAACGTAGGTTGTTGTGTACGTGTGGCGTGGCGAAGCTTCTCGTTCACGATGTCCAACGAGTCCCGGAGCGCTTGGAGCTGGGCCTGGATGGCTGTGGCGGCCGGCAAGCATGTGTTCACATGGTCCATGCTGAAATGAAGGTGTTTCTCAAGCTCCAACTGTTTGAGTTCGTGTCGAACGGGGTCGTCGGAGTCGGTAACAACGGCGGTGGCGTGGGGGGATTCAGCGACGGGTTCCACTTGTTGTGCCACGTTCGGTGGGGCTGTCGACTGTAATGCTTCCAAGGACGCATTGAATCCATCGTCGATTTGCTGGAAGTCAAACGCAAGCAACTCATCAATGTTGCGTAGAAGCAACTTGCGATGCAGAGCTGCCAAATCGATTCGATACGTCTTCGCGAGCTCAAACGCTTTGCAGCGCTCGACAAACTCGTCCAGTGTACCGTTCTGGAGATCTTTAAGACGCGCTTCCAGACACCTGATGCTTTCTTCGTACAGCTCCTTTTCCATGGCAACACACTCCGCATCCGTGAGCGCCAGTTTCTCGCCCACTGTTGCCATCATGAAAACGGGATTCGATTTATATATTATCCGGAAAATGGATACTTTATCCGAATTAATCGAGAGTCAAATAATATTACAAACTCGTTTAACCAATCAAATTAAAATGATAAAACCTCGTTTGACCAACCAAATAATTAAGACTTACGGGACAGCATTGAATATTAATACCAACCTTGGATACTATGGTTAATATAATATAATTGTTGAATTAAAAGCATGGATGACATGTAGATGAAATTTGGATGACATTGGATGAAAAAGCATTTCGAGGGATCTTTCTTCAACATCTCTGGAGTGATGTTGAAGCCGTCGCAGGGCCATGCATGTCGAACTACAGGTAGGCTCGACACGAGTCGGGAAATGCACATGGACATTCAACTTTGCCCTACACAATAATGAATTTTGCGGGGTGGAGATAAAGACCGAAAGCAGCCTTGGGTAACCAACCTAATCCGAGACTACTTGGAACTCGTCCTTATTCATACTTCGAAGTAATAAATATACTATTAATAGTATTAATAGTAAAGTACTAACGTTACAGTACTCCGGAGTAAGTTGGCAAATTCTCACTGGTACCTTCGTTGTTACTGGTACATACCAGTACTACGCAGTACTACGTGGTACAGGGCTCTGTAATGTGGTTTTACTTGGACGCACCAACGCACTCGGGACACACTGGGGATTCGTTCATGGCTTTGAGAATGCAGTCATCATGAAAGGAATGCCTGCAGGACAGTGTAGTTCTACCACATGAGTACGGATCATCGACGTCGCCGCAAAGCGAGCAGTGAAATACATCTAAGGGCTCGGACAGTCGATGTTGACTGCTCGTGGAGAGGCGGCCGTTCTTGGGCGACGCCGTCTTGTACATGCTCGGGTCCAGCTCGTTGTCGCGGAAGAGGAAGTCAAACAGCACTGCTGGAACGCGTTCCTTCGCACGACAGCACGATCGGTTGTGCGGAGAATTGATAAACGTCACAACCACATCGAGCAAGTCTTGGTAGTTGTTCAACCGAGCTTCCACCACGCGAACGTGCGATGTCGAGCGGAACCATGGCTTCTTGGGGAGTTTGCCCTGCACGTCCACGAAGAACCATGGACACAACGCATCGCACGAGTGGCCTCGGTCCAACGCGTTGCATATGTGACCTTGCAGTTTGACAAAGTCGTCGTCGGACTTGGATGTTGTGACTGTGGCGTGCGAGTCCTTGTTAGACACAGTGACGGTATACGTGACATTGTGTTGGTTGATGTTGGCCTTGGTGAGCTTGATAGTCACGGCTTCGAACACCCCAAAGTTGCTCTGCATGGTGGTCGCGAACAAGATTCAACCTTCGCGTCTTGGTTTCTGGCAAAAAGAAGTGAAGGTGCATGCACTTTGCTGACCAGCTGGTCATCAGATGCTACCGGCCAAAAAACATGACTTGAAGTATTTCATTTAAAAAGGGGTAAATGGGATTTTTCCTCGTCCATAACTGCCCAAGGTTAGGATACGAAGGAGTGGGATGTCTACTACGTACAGAGTTTAATTCGAGTCAGACGGCCATATGCCGTATCCGAATCCGTATAAACAGCCCTGAGACACTTCATTTACTTGTATCCGTACGGAGTATCCGGACGTTTAACGAATGCATATAACGTTATACCTACAGTACTCACTCATTCCAAGTTTGGTCAATTCGGAGTACCACGTTTTATAGTTTAACATTGCGTTAAACTTAAAGAAATGCGACTTTTGTGTCAGTGGTTTTTGGAAAAGTAGCCAATCAAAATCGTTTCCATCGACTTTTGCAAAAACCGCTCTGGACGACCTCCTTGAGGTCGTTTACTAGTAAACTACAGCGACTTTTGGGATTGTGGCTATTTATTGGGCAAAAATATCAGAATAAATTGTTGGTTGCAAACCAAAATTTCGCAGGAGCACGCCCAAAGCACGCCCTTGTCGGATGCCGCTGGTTCGTCACTCCACTCCGGTGTGTACTGGTAGGTCCTCGACGGGAGAACTTTACGCATGTGAAGCATGGCTGTGGTAAGTCATTTCCATGTCGAGGGTAGCTGCACACACAACGCATCGAACGCTGTACACATGCCCCTCCCGCGCGACCTCCTACTTGTACTGAACCCTAGGCTCTGTGTATTGTAAACAGATTTCAGGTTTGCTAGGCGTTGATCTTATGGGTTGTCGTTTCGCCACTCGCCGCCTGAACATTTGGCCACCACAGCCACTACGCGACAACAATTTTCTGCGCTCCGCTGTCATAGAGCTGAAAATGGACAATGAATTTTAGGACGCATCATTGGTTGATTTTTCTCTGTTATTAACCAATGTCAGTGAAGGCAAAAAGTCGCTGATATTTCATCGGCTTGTGGAAAAAGCCAAAAACCGCTGACACAAAAGTCGCTCCGAACACGCCTGTTAAAAACGTTACTGGAAATACGTCTTTACTAGTAATTACTTCTAAGTATTTATAAGTAACTTACTAGTATACCGGTTCATACCTATTAATAAATTTAGTACTCCGGAGTACTGTACTACATAGTACTATTAATAGTCGTAGTTTATAAATGGAGTACGAAATATACTACTAGTACTATTAATAGTAGTAACTTATTAACAGTAAGCCCACATCGTATGCATTGATAACGTTAACATTAATAAATAGGTTGATTGACAGCTGCAATTGTCTACTGTGGCGGCGAGGTTTCGTTGTCAAGGCATATCGGGCATGCCAGATGTGCATTCAACGCCTCCACTATGCAGTCGTCGTGGAAAGCATGGCCACATTGCAATGTAGTTTGACCACAGAACGTATCTGCGTCGTGATTGCACAACGAGCACGCGAGCCCAGTGCCATCGGAGGACCGGCAGCTACTGCTGCACGAGAAGCGAAGCTTGGGCGGTGCGACAGTGTACATGGTTGGGTACACGGCCACGCCTTCGAACAAGAACTCATGGAGCACTTCAGGTACACGCTGCATGACACGATAACATGATCGGTTGTGCGCAGAAGTGACAAAGGCACAGACCAGGGTCATCATGTCTTGGTACTTTTTCAAGTGCGACGCCACCACCCGAGCATGCGTGGACGACCGAAACCAATGCTTCTTGGGGATCTTTTGCTGCACATCCACGTAAAACCACGGACACAATGCATCGCATGTGTGGCCATGCTCCAAGGCCGAGCACACGTTGTTGCGGAGGGTTTCAAAGTCGCTGTCAGTCTTGGTGGTTGAGACCGCCACGTGGGTCTCCTTGTTCGTGATGGCTATGGTATACAAGGCACTTTGGTGTCCTTGGATGACAGTCGCCTTGGTCAGTGTGACAGTGACAGCGTCGAATGGAATTCGGTTCATGGAGTTGATGGTTGTGCACAAATTCCAAAATGTGCTGGTTGACTGACTGATTGTTCACTCGAAAGGTTTGGATCGTGGGACAACTAAAACCCCAACAGGTTGGGATAAATGTCAAGCACTGTCCAATTTTATCCAATCACTAGCCGGTTAAACTGGGCAAAAGTATTTTATCCCTTGATTACAAGAGGCATTGGTGTCGTGAGTCACGACACCAATGCCTCTTGTAATAATGTAGCGAAAATGTGATTCCGATCTGACTGTCAACACGACGGATACAGTACAGTACTGTACTGTGATTGTAAGCTCAAGGAACGCGGCGTGTTTGGTCAAGAAGAATCCTGACTCTGCCTCCAGGTATCCTTGGACGACGCGACTACTGTAAGTAGTTTGTACTTCACTGTACTTGCTTGTATGCCAAAGTTTTCATGTCGGGCACTTTTTGCACTCCTCTGAAATTACTTTTCCTTCCGCTGGACAGCATTTGCTCAGTTTCTATCTGTAAGTAGTATGTACTGTACTTGCTTGTATGGTGCTGCGAAAGTTTTCTTGTCAGGTACGCCTCTGAAATTACTTTTCCGCTGGACAGCATTTGCTCAGTTTCTACTACGTAACGTTAGTATAAATTTAAGAGCATCTCCCTCACCTTTTATTCAAAATACACTACAAACAGTCAAATTTTAATATTTTTGACAAATAATTTAAAACAATGCTCAACAATTGACCAAGACCTATTACTGGTATTGTCCTACGTAGTACTAGTATACTGTAGTATACTGTACTGTACTCGAGTAATCTGTAAACGAAATCTTACTTTTCTGCTCAACAATGCAGGTATTGGAATGATGATCGTTGATTGTCCTTCGCCACACAATTCACACTGAAGATATTCCGAACTTCAACGCTACTCCGGAGTACTAGTCCTACGTAGTCATACTACAGTAGTACTACCGTCTTGCGTAATACTACGTGGTACGAGTCGGACGCTTATACGAGTCAGACACCTCTAACATTTGATAATATTTGGCCACTCGCAGAAAACGTATTTACACGGGTTTCCTTTGCATCCAATATATAATACTCTACAAATAAATGTAAGATTGATGTATAGAGGTGCTTTTGACAGGTGCTCGACTGTCATGACCAACCTTACGTGAATCGACGTCATAATAAAGTAGTACTGGGCTAAGAAGTCCACTGACAGTAAGCAGCAAAATAGCCTACCGTTAGTTACTAAGAGTGCAAGGTTACAATGGAAGTTGTGAATTGTTCGGGTGGAGTGCCAACCGAATCGACGAAACACGATTAATTAACGACGCGACTGAGTTAGAGAAGACATACATTATCGGACTAAGCTATGGTGCTAACTTGATATCACAGCTAAATATGCCCAAGTTCTTGCTAAGTTACATGTAAGTTAACTTACTGATGGATTAGTCACATCGACCCCATTCGAGATCGTGCTCTTGCAGGATTAGAAATAAGTAGATCTCACAACTATTCACACCAAGTTACAAGTGTGAATACATACATACATAAACCAGAACGAAGTGCATCTGGTGTACCGGTATACTGAAGTGAGATGTGTTGGTTAACGTTACATGTGGTGAGCGACTTTCGACAATCTTACCGCTAGTCCCCGTGACGGGGTTCACCCACGCCCTTTCCTTCGTCCACCCGACGTAGCTTCATTTCTGGCGCGCGTGATCGCCCGAGTTGTGCACGTCGAATGTCCATGGTGCCAACGTAACGCGAACGTTGACCAATAAGAGATAAACATAATAGACTTCGTGGTATATAATCAACATCATGTTTGTATGTTCCTTTGTATATTTATAATCCAAGCAAAAGTACTTTGACTTTTGTAAACCTGTATAATTTTTTATTCGTTTAAAATCCATACTTTTTGAGGTTGGACTTGAACTAACCTGATATTGAAAGTTGTATGTCTGGATAGAAAAGGAAAACTCAGTGTCTCATGCGCTTTATGCGGATTCGGATACGACACTTTGTCTGACTCGTATTACGCAAGACGGTATGTACTGTAGCAAAAGACCAAAATTTCATGAAGGGGATTCAAACCACGAAGAAGGTTGAAACAGTGCAATGTTACAGTGTGTCGGGTTTACGATAGCGCCAGCAGGTCGGACACCACCACTCCACGTGCTTGGTCGTTCAAGTCCAATTTGACTTGGACACAAAACACGCTTTGCTTGGCGTTGGCTTCGCCGCGGTCGCTGGTCAGGTACACTTCATAGTTGCCTTCGGGGGCAATGTGGGGCAAGTTCAGCGCCACTTGCAACCCTTCAAACTTGCCTGCTTGGGCGGGGCAGGCCAGCCCCACCACGTCAATGTGGCCCAGCCCCAGGGGCAACGGAATGTGGGTCTTTCCGCACAAACTGCCATAATGGCTGTAGACCAATTGGCCGGCCAATTTCACGGCAATGGTCAAGGGCGCAGACTCAAACGTGCTCTTGATCACGCCATTCCCGAGAAAATGGATGGGTTTGCCGCGCTTGGGGTTGGCGGGGGTTACGCTAAGGTTGCTGAACGCCACCAATTCCGTCGCGACATCTCCGCATTGCGAAATCTCCACCGCAGAGCCCACGTCGACCACGGTCGTCACAGTCTCGTCCGCAGGGGGTGGCGCGCCGGCGGAAATGATCGACGCCGAGGGGTAGCTGGGTACCATGGCCACTCCGCACTGCCCTTGCTCGACGCCAATGTCACGGGCCAGGTAAATGAACCCGGCGTCGCCCCACTCTTCGCCCCACGAGTTCTTGACCTTCCAATACTTGTTGCCATCCTTCGTGCCGTAGCCCACGACCAGCACGCCGTGGTCCAACTTGGTCCCGCATCTCTTGTCGAACACGCCCGACTTGTAAAACTGAAACTCGGGCTGGTCAGCTTCGATCGCCACGGACACGGGCTGCCGTGCCACCGCCGCCTTGAGCTCGTCCTCGTCGTTCGGCGTCACGTCCGTGAACGACGTGACCTTGGTGACGGCCGTGCACTTGGACTTCACGCACGTCGAAGCGTTCGCGTGATACGTATAGTCTTCCTCCTTGCATAGCCCCACGTGGTTCTTGATCCACCCGAACGCATGGTCCATCAACCCGCCGCCGCAGCCCATGTCGCCGTCGTGATCGCAGTCCACCAGCTCTTGCTCCGACAAGCTCACCAGGTTGTTGCTCGAGACAAACGCGGCCCCTTCCACAGCACCCGTTGTGGAGAAAGCCCAGCATGAGCCACACATTCCTTGGTTTTTCACCGGCGTCACGCCTCCTTTGGCTACCCAGTCGACATCATTAGGGGCAGTCGTCGCATCGCGCTTCTTGAACGCATGGCGGGAACTCTTCAAGCGATCTTTGATGTAGCTCTCAGGAACACGAAGTCCCGTACGATGGCGCTTGAACTCGTCAAACGACAGGTGCGAGTACATGTTGTGGCCCATCGTGAACGACGAGTCGCGCTTGCTGTTGTGGGCCTCAATGAACTGATCGTTCAAGATGAAGTTTTCAAAGCGGTGGATCCACTCCGTAGGGTGAATGTCAATGCTGTGCGTGGCCATCCAGTGGCGGAACTTTTCTTCGTATGACGAAGCCGACGCCGCGGCGGCGCACAACGCCAAGACGCTCGACGTTACCTTCATGGCAATGGGGCAAATTTGCAAATGACATCCCCGACGGCACACTTTGTGTCAAGAAGATCTAACGGTTGTTGAAGTCCGAGTATTTTATTACATACAAATACAAAATTAATCCAAATAATTTTAAAGTAGAGGCTCTCCGAGTCCGGATAACGGATTCTCGACCGTCACTCCTTCAGGCGATCACTTTCCGATAAGCTTTATCCGGATATCTGCTCTTTACTACAGTATGAACGCCAAAGTGTAGCAATTCGAGCTGATAGACCTGTGAATGGAGCGATTAATGCTTTAGCCACATTCGCAGAAGGAGCAGCAGTCGCGTGCGCACCGCGTCGCCATATGCCAATCCCCATGGCAACACAATTTAGAGTTTTGGACTTTGGCCTTTATACGCATATATCCAGATTATCCGGACAATAATTGAGCCAACTCTACTATGTCGAGATATTTTTGGTGGAATATTAATAATTATACTTTTACAGTACAAATCTCAAAAATTCGGAAACTAATCACTGGTTTCAAAGAATACAACTATATATTACTTATTCGTGGTTCCAATGCGTAGCCTTATGAGAGCGTGAATAGCTCCGACACCTCGCCGTCGTGAACATCATTCTTGTCGTCTAGATTCAACTGCACTTGGGCACAAAACACCGTCTTCTTGTCGCTGCCGTCGCCCACTTCGCTGGTCAGGTACACTTCGTAGTTGCCCTGGGGGGCGATCTTCGGGAGCTTCAACGCCACTTCCAGCCCTTCAAAATGGCCGGCGAGCACGGGGCAGTGGAGGCCGCTCACGTCGATATGTCCAAGGCCCAGCGGCAGCGGAATGTGGGTCTTGCCGCACACGCTGCCATAGTGACTGTACACCAGCTGCCCGGCCAACTTGACGGCAATGTTCAAGTGCGCACTGTCAAACTCGGTTTTGACCACGCCATCGCCAACGAACAAGATCGGCTTGCCTCGCTTCGGGTGGGGCGGCACCACCGTGAGGTTGTGGAACGCCGCGAGTTGGTTTTGCAAGTCGCCGCATTGCACGATCGTCACCGACGACCCGTATTCGTGCACCAGTTGGTCCACTTGTAGGTCGTCGACAATCGGCTTCGAGGGCTTGGATTGCACAGCAACAACGGGGTCGTTACCAAGTGCGTCGGCAATGATCGACGCCTTGGGGAAACTCGCAGCCATGGCAACCCCGCACTGCCCTTCTTCGGGCCCAAACTCCCGGGCCAAGTAGATGTACCCGTCCGAGCCCCACTTTTCGCCCCACGAGTTCTTGACCTTCCAAAACTTCTTGCCGTCTTGTGTGCCGTAGCCAACAACCAGCACGCCGTGGTCCAAACTGGTTCCGCACGTCTTGTCGAACACGCCTGACTTGTAAAACTGAAACTCCTTTTGATCGGCTTCGATGGCCACCGCCACGGGTTGATGCGCCACCGCCGCTTTGAGCTCTTCTTCGTCGTTTGGGGTCACGTCGTAGTACCCCAACACTTTCGTGACAGGCGTACACGACTCGACGGTGCACACGGACGCATTAGCGTGATACGTGTAATCCTCCTCTTTGCACAACCCCTTGTGGCGCTTGATCCACTTGAACGCGTTGTCCATCAAGCCACCGCTACAACCATTGTCGCCTTCGTCGCAGTCGACCAGTTCTTGCTCGGACAGACTCACTAACTTGTTGCTCGTGACAAATGCTGCCCCTTCCACGGCTCCCGTCGTGGAGAACGCCCAGCACGAGCCACACATGCCTTGGTTCTTCACGCCAGTCACGGCGCCTTTGGCAACCCAGTCGATTTCATCCGGTACGGCCGCCGCATGTTGCTTCAATACTGGCGGGTTCTTTTGACGGGACTGCAAGTACGAGGGAGGGAGTCGCAGCCCTACGCGATGGCGCTTGAACTCGTCAAAGGACAAGTGCGAGTACTCGTTGTGGCCCATCGTGAACGACGAGTCGCGCTTGCTGTTGTGGGCCTCAATGAACTGATCGTTCAAGATGAAGTTCTCAAAGCGATGGACCCAGTCCACGGGGTTGAAGGTAAAGCCATGCGCCTTCATCCACGAGACGAACTTCGCTTCGTACGAGGACGACGACGTGGTGGCGGCCACATAGCCAGCAAGGGTGCTGGCGGCAAGCACAATCTTCATGCTTCTTCGTCGGTCGCTGCAAAAGGGCAAATGTCATTGAGGATTGAGGGACCACGAGAACACCTCTTGGTACAGTACCAAACATACTGATTTTCTTGCCTTCTTCCGATCTTCACTTATTTTATTGCATACAAATATCAAGAGAACATAAAATATTGTATTGTATCTTCTGGGTATATGACGTGGGGTGGACATTTGATGATATATTCTGATTAATGACCAATACAAATTGTTTTCTCCCTACCATCATTCTACGCTCAATAAGAAAGATCAGGCAACTTCAACTTGCGCCTCGCCATCGCGGCCTCGCACACGGCGAAGTCGTTCGTCGAACGGCACAAGATGGAGAATGGAAGGACTTGAACGACGGTTTCCACTGGCGTACTTGAACGTTGAACGAATCTATAATTAACCGATAGGTATGCCAGGAACACGCATTTCGTTGGGAAATGACAAAGAGCGACATCGTTCGCCGCGTCACGCTCGCCACGGACACGGCCATTGATGGAGGCGCTAATGATGGCAAAGAACGGTTAGTAGTCCCGCCGACACCCGTGGCGTCAATGGCGATCCCGCAAACGCCGCACATGTCCGCGACAAGGAGTCTGCCGACGGTGGTGGCCAGTTTCTGTCTCTGGTTTGGCCACCTTCGCGATGTGTTTGGCTTGCAATTCCTCGTGCTAGTGAGCATGGTGTACTTTGTGCAGGGCTTCGGTAGCTTTAGCGGTCTCTCCGTGTCGTTTCTGATGAAAGACACGATGCACTTGCAGCCCGTGGAATCGCAGGCGATCTTGACCACGGCAGCGTTCCCATGGTCCATCAAGCCTGTGTTTGGCATCCTTTCCGATAGCCTTCCTCTGTGTGGGTACCGCCGCAAGTCGTACCTCATTGGTATCAACCTCCTCGGGTGCCTCGCCACATTTCTCCTCCATGATGTGTCCGCGGGGACATCGGTGTCATGGCTGACAATCCTCCTTCTCTGCACGCGATTGGCCACGGCCATGAGTGACGTCATCATCGATGCCCTCGTCGTTGAAAGGGCACGATTGGATCCACTTAACGGTATCCGACAACGAACAAGATATGTTGAACGAGCTGCATTTCACAATGTTGACGCTTTAGGGGCGAACGACTTGCAGTCGCTGACGTGGTCAGTCATGGCTGTTGGTGGCATCCTTGGCTCGCTCTTGGCTGGGCCGGCCACCAGCCACCTGGGACCACACACGGTGTTTATCTTAGCTGCCATTGCGCCTTGCATCGTGCTGGCATTAGCGACATTGATGCAAGAAGATCGATGCGACCGCCTAGCCCGCGGTTGCTCCACGTTGGCCTCCGAACAAGTCAAGCTCGTGTGGACGACGCTAAAAGTACCAGTGATCTGGAAGTCGGTCGTGTTTATGTTCGTCTCGCAAGCGTGCACACCCTCATTTGACCAGATTCAATTCTACTACGCCGTGGAAGTGTTGAAGTTCTCACCCGAGTTTCTCGGCAACGTCGGCGCCCTTGGGTACGACGATTCCTAAGCAACTACGTGTTTGAATACTAGTACTCATTTAGGGAAGGGTTGTAGGTTTGTGTTTCTGTTGGTCGGGACGTTGGTCTACAACGCATGGTTCAAGGTCATGCCATTCCGAGCCATTTTGATGCGTGCGCAGATTTGCTTGGCCGTCGTGTCCGTCTCTGAAGTGCTGCTTGTGACGCGCAGTAACATCAAAATGGGCATCTCTGACGGATGGTTCGTCTTGTTGGAATCCATGTTTGGCGAAGTTGTGGGGCGACTCATTGGCATGCCAGTGCTTGTCCTGTGCGCCAAACTCTGTCCCCGCGGCATCGAAGGCACGTTCTTCGCACTCCTCATGGCCAACATGAACTTGAGCTACACCGTCAGCGGTTACTGGGGAGCCATCTTGGCGGACTGGCTCGGCATTGCAAGCCAGAAGTACGACCTGCTTTGGGTCGCCATCTTGATCCGAAGTAGCATGATGCTTCTGCCCCTCGGATTCTTGTGGATGCTGCCGGATCACGATCCTGCGGATGAAGTTGAGGTTGCGACACGGCATACCGTCGTCCCCGCCACCGATGATGTAACCATCAATGACGACGACGAGGCAGGCATGCTAGGAGACAAGAAGCAGCGAAGTGACGTGTAGCGGAATAGAAAACTGCTACAGTAATAAGCTGGCAGGCAAGCGTTTATATGACAGCCCTTTCAGCCAACAAGAGCGTCAGCCAGGTGCGCGTCATCATGGATGCAGAAGCCGAGAACTTGAGTTCGTGCCAAACAATCGCTGCACAACCATACGGATAATATGTTCGACTTTATCCGGAGGTTGTCGCAAAGCCAACACGAAAGTTCGAGGCAGGACATCAAGAGACATGGAGGCAGATGGGGTGCATCGAGAAGGGTTTAGCGATGAAGCGCCCTTGTACAGCATCCACAGCCGAAAGGGTGGTGGACGGCGGGACGCGGCGAGCGAAGACAAAGCAGTCACGTCGCCGACTGCGACTCGGCGCACGTCGAGCGATGATTACGACGCTGGCAAGCATGGCAAGGACTTGGATCACGACGACGATCCCGACCATCCTGCTAATGATCCTGTAGACAAAGGAGAGTCACCAGTTGGTGGCAGCATTCGGTCGCGCGTCGCCGCATGGGCCCGGAAGCTCCGGGAAACGTTTGGCGTGCCGTTCCTGTCGTTGATCGGGACCGTGTACTTTGTCCAAGGCTTCAACAGCTTCAGTTCGTTCGCGCTGGGGTATTTAATCAAGGACGTGATGAAGCTCCAGCCGGCAGATTCCCAAGCGGTGATGACGGCCACGGGTATTCCATGGGGTATCAAGCCCGTGTACGGCATCCTGTCGGACAGTTTGCCGCTGTTTGGGTACCGGCGTAAGTCGTACCTCGTGCTCATGAACATGGTGGGAATCGCTGCGTTCTACAGTTTGTACTCGATCACCCCCGACTCGTCCATCTCGTTCCTTATGCTCATATTGATCGGGTCCAGCGCATCCACTGCCGTGAGCGACGTCATCATCGACGCGTTGGTCGTCGAGCGCGCGCGGCTCGATCCCAAGGACGGTACGTTCCATCCTTCCTTCATCTCTTCTTCGTCTCATCGTGCGTCGTCGGTAGGGGCGACGGACTTGCAGTCGCTCACGTGGTGCATGATGGCGCTGGGGGGCATCCTCGGCTCGCTTCTCGCCGGCCCCGCAACCAGCCACCTCGGGCCGAACATGGTGTTTCTGCTCGCGTCCGTCGGCCCCATCACGCTGTTCTTCCTCTCGTGCTCCATGTCCGAAACCAGAGCGGCCTCACGGTCCAAGTCGTGTCCGCAGGTCGCCCGCGAGCAAGTGCGGCTGCTGTGCCAGGCGCTGCGCATCCCCGTCGTGTGGCGCGCCGCGCTGTTTTTATTCAGCGCCACGGCCATCTCGCCGTCATTTGGGCAGATCCAATTTTACTTTCTCACGGAGGAGCTGCATTTCTCGGAAGAGTTTCTCGGCAACATGGGCGCGTTGGGGTACGTACCGACGACGACGACGTTGCCAAACACACGTGGATTTGTAGGTTTGTGTTTCTAATGGTTGGTACGATCGTGTACAACTCGTGCTTTAAGGACGTGCCGTTCCGTACAATGTTCTTCTTTGCGCACATTGGGCTCGCGCTCGTGTCGCTGGCCGAAGTGCTGCTTGTGACCCGACGCAACCTGGACCTTGGCATCCCCGACAAGTGGTTTGTCATTGGAGATGCGATCATCTCCGACATCATCGGCCGCATGAAGTCGATGCCGCTGCTTGTGCTCTGCGCAAAGCTGTGCCCCAAAGGCATCGAAGGCACGTTCTTTGCGCTGCTCATGTCCATCTCCAACATGGCGTGGACCGTGAGTTCGTTCTGGGGCGCGTCTCTCTGTGCGCACCTTGGTATTGCGCGGAACGCATATGAGAATCTGTGGATGGCCATCACGATTCGGAGTGTCATGAAGATCGTGCCGATCTTCTTCCTCTGCCTCCTCCCCACCATCGACCCCCAAGACGAAGTCGACGCCATGACGTCCCGCCCCGACGGCGACTCCTCGGACTATGAAAGTACCGTTGGCTCGGACTATGCCAGTAGTACCCTCGGCGCCAACGTGGCCGATCTCGAAATGGACGATCCCGTCGAACACGACGAGTTCCTCAAGGACAAGTTGCACCCGTGAGCGACAAAGTGACATGATGGATGATGCAAGTCTCCATAGACACATGCGTAAAGTATACTGGTGTTAGCAATGCAGCGTTTACACTGCTGCACATGGACGCGTTCCGTCCATAGCTGTTGCAGTGACGCCGTCACATGACGATCATTGCAACCATTCCAAGCTACCGGGGTAAACATACGACACTATGGGGAGTTCATCTGCACTTCTCACAACCCTCTATAACACTTCTACGCATTCGTCAGCTTAATGCATCCCGACCACTGGTGTCCTTGAGCTATGCAGAGAGTTGTGTCATCGTCCGATCGATTGCGCCGATGTCCATGTAGGCCAAGTGATCAAATCATGGCCCCCTCCCAGTTGAGAATGTACTCGATAAAGTTCGAATTTGATTGTGACCATTCAAGCAAAGACCAATATAGTTCTAAAGTACGATATCCCAAGCGTACTTTAAACAGTACCGTAGAGGGACCCATGGAATTGATCGGCTGCAGTGCAATAATGACTCGATGTTTGATTGGTTAAAAATGAATAATGCGACGAATACGCGATGTGATTGGACACGAGATATTGGTGGTGGGTCGGCTTAGCTTAGACCATTCATTTGGTGTGTTTGGCGAATGGAATTTCATTGTCGCCATAGCCCAAAACTGCAAACGCAAGCCAATCAGCCATGGTATGTTAAGGCAAACAGCAACTTCCACATGTACAGGTCAACTCACATGCGTCCTCCCCCCCTTCTTCTTCCTCTAGTCGCTCGTTATGGGACCCGATTTCCAGCATATCCTGCGTATTTTGAATACGAACGTGGACGGACGCCGCAAGGCGTGGGTCGCGTTGACCGCCGTGCAAGGTATTGGTCGCCGTTTCGCGATCATGATCTGCAAGAAGGCCGAAGTGGACATCACCAAGCGTGCCGGTGAATTGACCAACGACGAAATCGAACGTCTCGTCGCGATCATCCAAAACCCGACCCAATTCAAGATCCCCACCTGGTTCCTCAACAGACAAAAGGACTTCAAGACCGGTAAGAGCTCGCAAGCCGTGGCCAACATCTTGCACACCAAGTTGCGTGACGACTTGGAACGCTTGAAGAAGGTGCGCATCCATCGCGGTTTGCGTCACTGGTGGGGCCTCCGCGTGCGTGGTCAACACACGTGTACCACTGGCCGCCGTGGCGCCCGCAGCGCCGTGGGCATGTTGGACAAGTCTGGTGGCAAGAAGTAAATGGCGCAATCCACTTCCACCGGGCCTGCAGACGACAAAGCATCACGTTGTTTGGGCTGCTGTTGCTTTACTCGACTGCCTCGCTTTTTGACTTGACTGTAGGGCACAAACATGGCGTTAAGAACAATACGAAACTATTGATTTTGACCTCAAGGCGCGACCGTCATGTCCTAGCATGGGTGGAGCTAGCTCTCCTTTGCATCATCATGCAGGTGTATGTGTGTGTATATACGCTCCAAGCAGGACTGGGTGCTGTACTGTACGTATAGCTCTACTGAAGACTATGGTTCAGGGCTGGGTACAGTAGTGAAGAGATGTTGTGGGAAAGGTGGTGGCTGGGTAGCAAGGAGTTTGGGTAGAGCTGCAGTAAGTAGTACGTACACTACTGCATGGCATACTCGAAGGGCTTGTAGGCTGGGAGGGTCCAGAGTATGGTTATCTAACACTAGCGTAAGCATCACTTGGGTCGTGCTTGGCTGCTTTGGAGTACCAAGCGCAGGTCGAAGGACCTGTACATTATTCGGCAAAACCAAATATATGCAATGTCACCCCTCATTAGTTCAGCCCCCAACACGATGTCGAAAGATGAAGCGGCCGAGTCGACTTCCGCTCCACCAGGTTCGTGAAGCAGGTAGACTGACCCGACGGACACATCCCTTCTATGATGTCGTACGTAGCCGTTCCATCCTTGAGCATCACGATCCCGAACTCGTCCACACCCTTTCCTCCCCAAGCGACCCAACAAACGACGTCAGGCCAAGGCCCGTTCCATGCGTCGTTGCCCGTCCTGAACCCGCCGCTGTACTTTGGCATCGTCGAAAGCGAAGTGTTTCGATGCAACAAGTTTGACAGCTCGTCGTTTTCGTTCGTGTCGCAGCTCGGGTTGAACACGGTCGTGTACCTGTCGACCGACGACTTGGGGCGGGAATTGACCGACTTTTTCAAAGAACGCGACGTGATGGTAGTACATCTCGGGTCCAAGTACCGAACCTCCAAGGGCATCACGGAAGGCATGACCAAGGAAGCGATCGAGTGCATCTTGGACCAGCGGCGGTATCCCATCATGGTCATGTGCAAGACTGGCATCCACATCTCGGGGTGCGTACATACATACATCCTTCGTCCCTCCATCCTCCCATCGCTACGACCTCCTTCCTCCCTTGCATCTATACTCATCTCGTTCCGTTTTCCTCTTCTAGCTCCGTCATTGGGTGTCTCCGGCGTCTCCAGAATTGGAGCCTCACCGCCACCATCGACAAGTACCGCAACTTGGCAGGTACGACGAAAACCAAGTTTGAAAACGAGCAGTTCATCGAGTTCTTCGACGTGGACTTGGTCACGTTGCCGCCGCATTTGCCCGACTGGTTCGTGCTCAACCAGCGGCTCATGGACGACGAGCGCGCGGCGATGGGGCACCACGAGTGCTTCCCTGGCGTCCGCGCGTCGCCCTCGTCGGACGAGTATGCGTCGCTACCGGCGTACCAGCGCTACTACTTCAACGCACAAGGCCCGCTAACGTCGCCATCCGTGTCGTTTTCCGAGAAATTGAGCTTGATTGGCGACGACGATGGAGATTAACAACATATATTTTATCCCTCAAGTCAAATCATCGTGGGTGTCCACTTCAATCGACTGCTTGACCTTGAGCAGCAGCGACACCTTCCACGGATCGAGCTTGGTGATCGTGTCAAACTCGTACACGGCGTCGGCAAACCCGTCCGGATCGAAAGACTCGTACGCGTTGGCCATGGCCTACCATGTCGTCGGCACGAAGAACACGAACATGGGGACGAGTATGTATGTACCGTGAGGAATTTGCCCTCGCGCGAGTCGGGAAACGTGTAGTCAATGTCGTTGAACTCGTCGATCTTTTGCTTGACGAGGACAATGTCCTTGGACGACATGGCGCAGATCCCGGCGTTCAGCAGGTGCGACTTGGCGTTGTACTTGAGCAGGTTGCTCTCCATCGACGTCTTGGCAACCTTTTCGTAGATTTCAATGGCCGCGGGGTAGCGTTCGAGTTCCGCCGAGAATTGCGCAACCTTGAGCAACATGGGCTGCGCCGACGACGGCTGGTTTTCACCGATAAAGTAGTCCGCCGCTTGGCTGTAGTTCTCGAGCGCTTCCTGCATCTGGCCCGCTTGTTCGTAGATTTCGGCGATCTGCTTTTGCAGCTTGGCCGCATTTGAGAACCGCCCGGCATCGCATTGCATCGAGATCGCCGTGCGATAGTATGTCACCGCGTCTACATGCGCATGGAACACATGAACACAACATATAGAGCAGACAGGACTTGCAGGGGTATCGTTACCGATGGGGTTCGCCTTTGAGATGGCTTCGGCCGCTTGCTGATAGTACTGGGCCGCGCGGGAGTTCTCTTTCATGCGCATTTGACAATCGGCACATTTGGCAAACGCTTCGCCCGATTCTTGCCCTGGGAAGAGAAGTGTGTCGTGAGATACTACGGAGGTATGTTGGGACTCCGTACATTTCTTGGCAATCTTGTACTGGTTGGCAGCCTTTTCAAAGTAGTCCGACGCATCTTCGTACTTGGACGACGAACTGAAGAGGGAGAACTTGGTTAGGGCCTTCTCGCCCGCGCGGAAGAACTCTTCCGCTTTGATTTCCGCATGAGCTGCCATGCTGTTCGCGTCGGCAAACGGGGCGATTCTACAATGACTACACCGTCAAAATATAATAACATTTCGCGAATTATCACTCGATTGCATTAACAGTAAGGACCGTTTGAAATTGATTTTAAAATCAATTCCTTTTTCTGCTTTATTTATATCCACGTAACTCCAAGAAGCAAACCAGAGTGTTGGTACCCCGTCGAGTGGTGCTTCACTTCATCAACGTCAGCCAGGCTCGCCGAGGAAACGCACGCACGCAGAGCACTAGTCCACAGGTGCAGGATCATGCATGTAATCGTCTAATTACTAGATGTCAAACGATGTAGGACAAAAATGGCCAACAAGGTGAGCTCAGTGTTATGATGGAAGGCGACGATGCCCTATAGACGGAACTTCTATGAACCCGCTCCAGACAGGGGTTGCAAGGACAGTAAATGGACATGTCTTGACAAGCTCAGGCATCCTTTTGCTTGTGCGATCACAGTGTTTACCGCGACCTTGAGACTGCAGGTAAACTCATCACTTCCACTGACACGGAGGTGACAAGATCGCAACCCTTCGATAAGGTACAACGTAGGAGGACTTTAGCGAGAGGGGAGAAGATAGGCTTTGTGCGGTCACTTTTGCTTGTCGTATCCGGCAGATATCCGGATACCGTCCGATTGGCATCTTTTGATTCCCACAAAATCACGAGTGTTCGGCAACCAGCATGAGTGAATTCCGCGACACACAGTCCCGCCGCCGTGAGAATGCGCACTTCGAGCAGAGCGCCATGATGATGGAGGAACCAGAGGGGGGTTTCAGCTTTTCCAACGTCCGTCGCAACGAATTCATCTTGAACAACACAACACAAGCAGCGGGGAATAAGACCAAGAACGCGCCGTTTAAAGTGCAAAAGACTGGGACTACCATCGTTGGCCTCGTGTACAAGGACGGGATTGTCCTTGGAGCGGATACCCGCGCCACGGGCGGAAGTACCGTGATGGACAAGAACTGCGAGAAGATCCATTACATTGCCCCGAATATCTACTGTTGTGGGGCCGGGACTGCCGCGGACACGGAGAACGTGACGCAAATCATCTCGTCCGCGTTGGAGCTGCATCGCTTGAATACGGACTCTCAATCCCGCGTCGCGACTGCCATGACCTTGTTGAAGCAAAAGCTGTTTCAATACCAAGGCCACTTGAGCGCCGCGCTCGTGCTGGGCGGACTCGACGTGACCGGTCCGTCGCTGTACACGATTTACCCCCACGGAAGTACCGATCGTCTCCCGTTCGTGACAATGGGAAGTGGGAGTTTGGCCGCCATGGCTATCTTTGAAGCAGGATACCAGGACGATTTGGACGAAGCGTCGGCCAAGAAGCTGGTGCAACAAGCGATTTTGGCGGGTATCTTCAACGACTTGGGCAGTGGAAGCAACGTGGACATCCTCACGATCAAGCGCGATGCGGCCGGCCAAGTCATTGTGGAAAAGGAGTTCAACATCATCAAGCCCAACGAAGTGAGCGTCCTCCGCAACCAGATCAACCGAAACGTCGTCACCAACATCCCTCGCGGCGCCACGCGTACGTCGATTTCCTCGTGTGTTTGTGTTATTCTAACGTTGATGTAGGTGTTGTGCGCCAACACTTCGAGCCCCTGGTGGTCGTGGAAGACGGCACGCCCATGGATCTTTAACTTGCGCCCGCGTAGCTGAAGGGTCGACCAACAACCTCCTCTAATACATTGTCCAAGGACGTTGACACTTACCCTTTCTTGTTTGTGGCGTTTATAGTGCTTTGTGATGAGTTGATTCCTTTCTTAGGAATCAACTAACTACAGTAGCTCTGAGATGTGGTGCAGTCTGAAATCTGCCACGACGTAGTGCCACCACACTAGAGTCGCAGCGATACGGTCGCAAGTCGTCGTTGTGGTCATGTACTGCGTCGAAGCTTGCTGTCCTTTTAGCGAAGCCAAGACCAAAGTATGCATGCATTGTCGTTAGGGGCAGCCTACAAGATGATCTGCGCCGTGAGCCCCAGTCGGGCCACGTCCGCGTCCGGGATGGCAAAGACAGGGTGGACCTTCTTGATGGCGGCAAATGCTGGCTGGTCGTCAAAGTACCCGAGCATGCTGAGGCCGCAAATGCCGAAAAACGTGTGGAAGATATCGCTGACGTTGCCGGGGCGGTCGGCGATGCCGCCGTCATCCTTGTCTTGGCAGTTCAATATGAATTGAATCAACTTGTCCTTGTTGATCCAGTGCAATTTGCCTACGCGTCACATGATAGTGGAGAGACGAGAAATAAATGATATATATCTGTGTGTGTACCCATCATGACAAGACACGAAATGTTCCACCAGCTATAGCACACGTCGGCTTGCTTTTCAGGACGGCCGTTCAGACCACCGGAATCGCATTGCCGCTCGCAGAGCCACCAGCCCAAACTGTCCACGTCCACGTACTGCAGCATCATGATGGCCGTGAGAGAGCGTCATGTAGATGATGTCGAGGGCGACGTCGTACCTTATCAAGCTGGTGGCCCATAGAAAGCGCACCCACAGCCGTGAAAATGTGACCGCCGTGCGACTCGCAGCCGGGGATGTTGCCAAACCCTGCGTCAAAGTTCTGGCATGTCTTGATGTGTGCCATGGCGGCGTCCATGTTGATGCGATGCTCTTGCTTGAGGATCTTCAGCACACTCAACGCGCAGTACGTGTACTTGGTGTCGACCTCGCCGTGGATATCGCCGACGAAGGACCCGTCCGGCTGCTGCAACGACACGACAAAGTCGGTGGTTTCTTGCGCGAGGATGTGGTCTTCCTTCCCCAACATCACAAGCGAAAGCACTGCGTGACACGTGTAAAGCAAGTGTCGGTCGTGGCCCACATTCCCGCCGAAGCCGCCGTTAGGGTGCTGGCATGCCAGAAGCCATTGAATGAGCTCGTCCGGAATGTGGTGGGCTTTGCCCAATGCACAGAGACTTCCCGCCGCCCAGTAGAACGCCGACACGCGCAAGTGTTCGCTGAGGCAGCTCTCCAGACTCTCTTTCTGTTTGGACAGATTGGCCAAGTACTTCAGATGCGTCGCGAGGAAGAACGTGTCATGCTGCTGTGGCGTTGTCATCTCGAATAAAATCGAAGCGGGTTCCATTTAACGCCTTTCAGAAAAATGTCACTTTAATTTAAGAAAAATGTTGTGCTTTTCAGTCAAATTTGCCTGTTTTTGGCCACGTGAACTATCCGGATAACGTTACTTCCTTTGCCTGGGATTGATGAAATCGCCAACTAATCGAGAAAAGGAGTATGATTGGCTACAACGAATGAATGTTGCAATTCATTGGCTACAACGAATGAAGGCTGCAATATGATTGGCTAAATAGATTGATTGTAGTATTGCAGTCACAACGGTACCTCTTCAACTTAGTTATATATGAAATTTCGAAGGTCCGGCGATTGTTCGGCGGTTGAAATTCAACCAACCGCCGGAGGAAATTTTGATCTAACAATAAACAAACCACAATAAAAGTTCTCGAAAAAACCACGTTGATTTCAAAATTATATCGTTGAAATGCTAAAACTGACATGTGCAATCTTACTACTTTTTCAACTTTGCAATACGTTCCCCCACACGTTTGTCCATTTCTTCCTTCGCTAGGCGCTTGGCTTCTTGGAGGGAAAGTTTCGGCAACGGAGCCTTGACATCCAATCTCTTGGCCTTCTTGGAGCTGGACGATGCGACCGGTGTCTTGCGCTTTTTTTCGGGCGTAACATCCATGGCCTCCATCGCTGCTTTGGCAGCAACCTCCGCAGCTTGGCCAGCCTTTGGCGACATAAGCCATCGAAATATTGACATACATGTACCTGCACAGCCGCCGCTTCGGCTGCTTCCCGACGGGCAGCTTCATCCTTCACTTGCATTTCCATGTCCAATTTCGACTTGGCCATGGCCTCGTTTTGACGACGCCAGTGCTCCTTTTCTTGGGCCAGAGCCTGCGCCTGGTCTTTCATGCGCTGCAGTTCTTGCTCCAGCTGCTGCGTTTTGCGCTCTTGGTCCGTCAACGTCGCCTGCAATTGCTCGGTCTCGCGGGTCTTTTCGCGAATGACGCTGGACATGGTCGTTTCCAGCTCTACAACCCATGAGGTTAATCTGTTATCCACAGACTACTCGTGTACTGGCAGTTTGCGCTTGGTGGGACAAGATGTCTTCGCTCAATTTTTCCCGCAACGCGCGTTCCCGCTCGACCGCTTTCAACGCTCGGTCCTTCTCCAAACTCAACTGTTTCGCCTTTTCTTTCGCGATTTCAGCAGCTTGGACCTCTCTTTCTTTGGCCTGGGGTTGGCATGAGCTATGAATGACCCTCGTAAATCCTACAGGGGTACGTACCTGAAGGATGATTTGCTGCTGCTCCAAGCGGGCCTGAATCGCTCGAAGTTCGCTCTGCAGCTTGTTTTGCTTTGTGGAGTTTTCCTCAATCAAGCGTTGGGCATCTTGTCGCTCTTTCGAGGCCAGTTTCAGTCCTTCGGCTTCAGCTCGCTTCTTTTCCTCGGCTAATTCGATTGCCTTTTGTTTCGCCAGCTGCAGCTCACGTTCCAATGCTTGGGTCTTTGCCTCTTGCGACGACAACTCATCCAGCAAGTGCTTCGATTTGGTCTCCTTTTCCAACAACTTGGAGTGCATTTCTTGCTCCCGCTCTAACAAGACTAAGCACGAGTAGATTATAGATGAAGCGCTTACTTGCGGCTAAAGCCTGGGATTGCTTTACTTGATTCGCCAACGCTTCCGTTCGTTGCCGTTCTGTCTCTGCAGCGTTCATCAAGGCGGCTTTTTCGGTTTCCTTGCTACAAAAGTTCACGAGATTTAGCGCGCGAATTCGTACATTACGCACGTGTTGATTGTCTTGAGCTGCATCATTAGCGTGGCCAGGTCCGCTTTTAGAGATTGCATGATCTTCTCGTGCTTGATTTGGTGGCCGTCGCTCAACTGGGTGCACGTTCGAAGCAAGTGTTCGTCGTACAGTCGTTCCAGGGCGTCCACTGACATTGGGATAGCTCCGATGATAGCCTCGTTCAACGAGTGCATCAGCGCGTCTTTTGCAACTTTGTACCGCGCAGACGCTTCCCGGGCGGCAGAGTCCTTGGAGGCCGATTGGTTTTGCTTGCTATACGCGTCTTGCAACTAGGGCAATATAGAAACTTAAACCAGGAGTTCGTAAGGTATATATATTCAATATACGTACTTGTTGCGTGTACTCTGTGACAGCGTTTCCAAAATGCACCATTTCTTCTTGAGGAAAGCTCCACCCTTGCATTTGGCTTGCGATATCCAGGACGACACGTTCCTTTGATTCGTGGATTCGTTCCCGCAGCTTTTGATCGGGCATTGGCAGCACAATCACTTGCAGTTCCTTTTCCAACAAGGACTTGGCTGTGCCAATGAACTGGAGGACCACACGACGGATGTGAAACGTGTACTGGCGCTTCAGGTCGTCCAGCAACTGCGCGTGGAACTCGCGCATCTCTTGCTCAATGTCGACCTCGTCCACAGCAGGGTTTGGCTCGCCAAAATCGAACGACGCATGCAAACGAAGCAATTCCTCTTCGAGCATCGAAATGGTAAACGGCGTGCCGCTTGCAATTTGCTTGTCCAGCCAAGTCGTACCCTTGCTCTTCAATTCACTTTTGCAAGACGACAATTGAGCCTACAATACCAAATTGTGACTTGAAAACATGGGTCATTCAATTCATACAAGCCCAAAGAGCTTACCAGCAACTTGGACGAGCGTTCACGAATCGCGCGTTCATTCAAATGCTGAAGTCGCTCCTTCAGTGCCAATCCTTGCTGCTCCAAGCGACGGATGTCATTGTCAAACGATCTCAACGTCGTCTTGGGGCACTTCTGAAGCGATACCACGGCGTCATGGACAATGGCGTCGCACTGCTGCGAAAGCGCCGCTGGGGCCACAGGGAGTGCGGCTTCGAGTTGTTTGATGTTGTCGCTGATGGAGGTGCTAGAACGGTCGACAAGGGTGTGGAAGTGTTGCAAAATCTAACACAAAAGTGAGACAAATACACCTCGAGAAATACCTTTTCGTTATTGGACTTGGATGCCAATTCGAGTTCGCGCTCGACAAACAAGTGCAGGGCCTTGTGGCACTCGTCCGCCACGTCCGACGGAAACGATCGCAAGGTTTCCAACGTTCCTTGCACCAACTTGACCAGCCTAGAGTAGATTGGTATGGTCATTGACGATTTTTACAACATGGAATCAAACAACGTACCCAAGGTGCACTTGAGCTGTAAATGCTTGCGTGTCGACCAACGACGGCAGTTCCAGTTGCGCCTTGCAAAAGTTGCGGATAGCATCTTCTGCATGCAATTGAATCTTCTTCCCTTCCGCCCGCCGCATCGACGAGTAAATAGACTCGGGCATGATCACTCGGTTGTCGTTCAGGCTCTTCCGTTGTCATGTTAGAAACATCCCGACGAAAGGAATATATAAACGAAACCCTGTGTACCTCTGCAAAGAGTGGCATCATGTCGGCCAATTTACGGCCCGTCAGGGGCTGCTGATTGAACAGCATCGGGTCCTGCAGCTGCTGTGACATGGTTTTTCTCAATTCGCGCAGCTTGCTTTGGAAGGACGGCTGCAGCTGCTCAAATCGAATGCGTTCGCTCAGCTGGGCAGTGCTCACCACCTATTGAGTCGATGAATACAGTGGTTGGGTTACTTCAACACATTTTGTACCGGCAATGGGAACAGCCAAATGCTAATGCTTTCAAACGCCTCGCTCAACTCATGCCGCGCAAGGTTGCGGTTGCTAACTTCTTTGGACGCGCCTTTTTCCTTCTTAAAGAGCGTATCGTGCACTTCGGTTGGACTCGTGTTGATGAAATTCCAGTCGCGAAAGACGCTACGTAGGACGACGCATGAGGCGGGAGTTGGACTTTCGAATGGACACACGTACATGTGGAGATGGCCAAACACCTTGCGCGTTTCTCCTTCTGCCAATTCAACATTTTGGGCAGCTTTGGCCAGGACAGCGAGCAAATTAAGCATGCGGTCGGCTTGGAGAGAGTCCTTCCAGTTGAAAATCACGACTTTGGATGCCAACAGCACTGGAGACACCAAGCGGGAATCGTCTGCAAGGAGAATACGTTAGATCGATGCGTGCATACGTTCACCGTACATGTGATATCGCGATCGCCTTGTCCTTCAGCATCGACAAACCCAATGCTCATGTTGGGGCTTGAAACAGGCGGGCAGCCGTTGATTCGACTAAACGCCTCCAACGGCATGAAGTGGCTCGAGAGGTCGACACCTTGAGTACACGGTTCCTTTTCGTTGGAGATACGAAACAAGTCTTGTTGGTTCGCGAGGAGGTTCATCAGGAACGACTTTCCCTGGCGCGCCGCCCCAAAGATACTGATCAAGTTGACATTGTGCCTTTCTGGCAGCGCATGAAGCACCTTGAGCGACGTAGACGGAGACACCGTCATCTTCCCATCTCGGTCCATTCCTAACCACTTGACTGCCTACACTCCAGAGTAATTACGCCTCGTTCCACATGTAGAGCTGCGTACCTGCATGTTGGACGTGGATGTCATTTCGCGCTCACGGGATCAAAATTGAAGACTGATGATGTAGATCTAAAACATAAAAATCATCCAATACCTTGTAAAATGTATACCAGGTTTGATTTTTAATTTTTCCCACACTTTGTAGCATTTTGATTGGTTGGAATTCAAAAATATTGCCGCCCCCTTTCTCCCAACACACTTTGAACCTAGAGACGTGGTACAAACTTACTATCTGTATCGTTCCGCGGCGGTCCGTGTGCGCATGTCCTTTCCTCCAAGCATGCCACGCGAAAACGATATCATGCACGACATGCCATCGTGCCCACGATGACGAGCATGATACATGGGTACCCATTGTCGTTCGAAGCATGACGTGATGATGCTTGTCGTCGTCGACAAATCAGATCCCGGACGACCAAATCAATCTCTTCACAGTAAAGTGGGTGCACAAGATCGATTGATTTTGTTCCTCTCCATCAGTCCGAGAGTAACATCATGGCGACGGTTGCCGACATTGTACAAGACATATTGAATGCGGAGACCTTGCCAATCGCCGGCTCCACCTTCCTGGCGCTCATCCAGAAGTTGGTGGATCACGCTGAACACCTCGAACAGAACGTGTCCGACTTGAACGAACAACTCGACAACCTCCGCGAACAAGTGTCGCTGGGGAATGCTGCGACCGTCATCCAAGCGGGGTTTCGTGGGGCCAAAGATCGCGATACTATCATGCGGGCCAAGCAGTTTCAGCAGCAAGGAACGTGCGTGCTCAAGAAGTACTTGCTCAAGAAGGATCGTGTACCTGGCATGCACAAACTCGACACATTGCACGGCGATATCGGTACGTCCCCATCACGTAAAAATTCATTCCATTATGCGCTGCTTTAGCGCCGAACTTTCGTCGCCTCAAGGACTCTCCAATCTATGGCAGTGCTCAGCCATCCGAAGTACACCTCACCCCCCCCATGTTAACATGCAGCATGCTCATGTCCATTTTATAGGCAGGAATCAACCACATTTTGGATACGGTCACTGCCGACGGGTACTCAAAAGTGGTGTGGGTGACGTTGCGCGACGTACGCTTGTCCTTGTCATACACCGGTAGTTCTCCATTCTCATGGTGTAGGAAGCTGTGATCTTCGTCGACGGCACTCCTTTCACGGCGCGGCGAAGCGGGAAATTGAACGACAACGACTTGGTGCCAGGCATGACAGGACACAACATCAGCGTGCTCGAATTGTCGCTCAAGAATAGCTTGGTGGACCAGTTGAACCTGTCGGACCACAAGTTTGAGTATTGGCACGAGCCGACGCTGCTGTGCAACGAGCTCGCTGTGAGCACCGTCGACCCTTCCCACGTACTACAACCCTTTCAACCGCACACCACCTTGATCACCATTGCCTGTAGGTCTTGACGTTGCCAGAACTCATGAGCCGCATCCAACATCCTGGCATTCAGTCATTGACGTACCATCGGGCGCCCATCGACCGCGAAAACTTCCCCGAACATTCCATCGTGGACCGACTCGTCGATTGGCTTCGCAGCGCAGATGCAACCACAGCGCTGGTTTTCAACTGCCAGGTGGTTTGGTCCCACAATGGTGGCTTGCGATGGGTGACATGTGGCTGTAGAAAGGACGAGGGCGCACCACCACGGCCATGTCGCTGGCGTATTTGATCTGGTCTGCGCCTACCCAAGTCCAATCGCCATTGGATGCTCACGACCACCCCGACTCGAGACTTGTTCGTGCCATGACGATGGACCCTCGAAATGCAGACTACAAGCACGGGCTGTACAAGGTATTGGAGGGTTTCACCGACTTGGAATAGCCACGAGCTGTGGTCCTAGGTCATCCTCGCGCTATGTGACAAATTGGAGAACGGCGTTCGAACCAAAGGGTGGATTGATAACGTCATCGACGACGCGTCTGTCATATACAACATTCGCCTCGTTATCAACGAGTACCGCGCGGTGAGGTCCCATCTTGACGTAGTATTGGACTGGCTGTTGTGCTATCGATTTTTTGTACTGAATTTTGTATATAAAAAAAGCCATGACACGAATTTGTTAGTTGTTGATTGGTTGAACTGATGCAATCTGATTGGCTAAATACTTTTTCCGCGTCTTCTGCACATTTGCGTCTGGATATAAACACACAACAATAATAATATACTACTATTCGTTTTCCTAACGTGTCGTGCAACGTATGCTAGAGATCACTGGAAGAAGCCAAGCCGGCCAAACGCTCGTTTTACTTGGTAAACCTCTTTTCCATATATATTTACATGATCATGGACTGACTTGATATTCATAGCATCGCGCGTGTCGGCTTCTGGAGCGCTACTTCTACTTTATCGTGTTTGGGTCGTACTTGACCAGTGCGTCGACGGATTCCGTACCGTACTCGACGTGGCTCCAAAGCCACACGGACTTGTTCCGACTCTTGGACACCATGGGGGGCGCCACGTACCCGTCCAGCAAGGTGCTGAAAAATAACATTTTGAAGTTCGACCACTTTCCAGGGCTGAATCGGTTGCCGATGATATTGGGGCCGAACGTGCCCAATTTTCGCCAAGTGGGGGATTTTCCCATCTTTGGCACGGCGCAGGTTGGTTGGATGTTGAGTTGTCCCATGGATCGTTTTTCTATCATGACGTGGACGATGATGATTTCTTCAGGTGTATCAAGAAGGCATTGCGGATGTGTTGCAGCACCTGCGCACCGTTGGTCACCCAAAGGCGATCTGGATCAACCTGCGCGAAGAAGTCATCTTGTACGTGGCCGGTCGGCCGTTTGCCGTGCGCAACCAAGGCAATGTGTTTCTGAACGCAGAGTACCCTGGCATCGAAGTGAATGAAATCACAGCCATCGAAGCCACGCTCAAGAAAGAACTCATGGAAAAAGTGACGAAAAGCAACGGACTGTTCAAGCACTTGTACGTCTGGTTGTGTCAGCGTTGGACATGCGTGTTGTGTTGACGACGACGATGCATTAGGCACGAGCCGCGCGAGTACGTGACAGAGGAATCGTTTGACGTGATCTCGCCTGAAAACGACATTTTCACGCTCGAAGATGCGTACCACGCCGTGCGCCGCGCCGGTTTTGATGTCCGCTACGCGCGCATTCCAGTACTTACCAAACTGCCTGCTCTTGAGATATATATATATATGGATCGATATGCCATCCGTCGATCGAAACCAATCGTTTTCATTGGTAGGTCTCGGACGAAATTGCCCCAGAGGAAAAAGATTTTGACGACCTCGTGCGGCTCTTGGGCCCGATCTTCACGTCCGAAGTCGGCAGTTTGCACCCCACGGCGATCGTTTGCAATTGCCAAATGGGCCGCGGACGGACCACGACCATGCTCGTGTGCATGTACATGCTTCGCGCTGTCGTCGCCGGCGCCGTGCCGTCGACAGTCGAGCCGAAATCATCGGCGCACTTTGGCGTGATTGACGAGTTGGTTGCTGTCCTCGACAACGGCAACGAGAGTCTCAACTTGGTCAACTACGCCGTGGACATGGCCGACCACGTGCAAAATCTTCGCGATTGCATCGAGTCGTGCCGCGATTTAACCAAGGAGAACGGGTTGTCGGTGGAAAAGCAAGAGTATTTCATGCAGCGAGCGGGTACGACTGTCGTTTCGAGTGTTGTTGATCGATACATTAAGTATGACCTTGTAGTGAACTACTTGGAGCGGTACTTTTACCTGATCTGCTTTGCCTCGTACATTCTGGACCAACAACCCAAGCAGTTTCAAACGCTATTTGTCAACTGGATGTGCTCGAGATACGACAATGCGCTGTACGCGCTGCTGGACAACCTGAATTTCGACGACAAGAACGACGACGTTGTGTCGTCCATGCGCTGGCGATGGCGGCGAAAGCGAAAGATGGTCTACCGCTTGGAGTAAATAAATTCGCTGCCCGATTGGACGACCTAGGCAAAGAAAGGCACCGAAGGGCACGTCTGCGAGAGACAAGGGTTGTAGCAAGTCTCAAGGATTTCTTTCTGTTGCTATACGTAAGGGCCGAGTTCCGTGCCACATTTACAGGTCCCTCGTTGGAGCCTCGTTGGAGGACTTCGATTTGCAATTATAATACCGTTTTGTAAAGATTAAATGACTTGTTTGTGGAAACACTTCTGCTTATGAACCAATCAGAGTGTACATCAGGGTTTCTTTGCCATATAATTGGTCAAGACGATCATTTTTGTCGATATCGACTCACAAGACGATCATTTTTGTCGATATCGTGTCAAACAACTCGTGTCACCATCAGTTTAATGCTCATGTCAGCAGTTTATCGCTTATTGAAGTCGACATCGAATGACGAATGGTCGATGCGAATTTCTTGTTAAGCTTAGGAAGGACCAGCAGCATCACTACTACTTAATGGCTTCGGTGGACCCAAGGTCCTTCCAAGTCAAAATGAGCAAGTGATGGGTAAAACTACCGTCAGTAAGAATCATATTATCGGGGCATAACGTTAGTCAAAAGTTTGACCAAATCAAGTCGTTTGCCCGCGACGTTTCGGGGTTTCGGGATCGACGAGTAAATTGCTGTAAACGACCTATTTACAGTAACGTTACCAGTAGTTGACGAGCTTGGCCCATGTGATTACTTGGTTTATGCCAAGATGCAAAACTAGTAAGACGCATTTCCACCAGAGCGCCCACTACGCCAAGAACAACCATTACCTATATATGCTGCGACAAGACGAGGACCAAGTCGTACTGCATGACCATCGTCCAGGCTTAAGCTTGCGGATAGGAGCAAGGGATCGCATTCTAGTACTGTCGCGCACAATCCAATAGCTGCAGGCAATAAACCTTTGGAACACTATCTATCCACTTGCTCAGCAGCCAATTGAAAATGTATCCACTTGCTCAGCAGCAAATTAACCTTTGGAACCACTTGCACTACTGATAGATAGTCTTCCAAAGGTTTATTGAGACGGCAACGCACTTCATCGAAGCTTTCAATCGTTGCATCACTGGAGTCTTGGGGTGGTCAGCCCAACGACGAGTTGACAAATGGATCGTACTTCACACTCGCGATGTCGAAGGAGGCAATTCCAAGCGTTTCCTAGCACAAACAAGTGCGAGATCGAGGTATATATATACTTCTGGTCAACGCAAATCGTCATGACAATATTAGACGAATCAGCAACAACAACAACGTGAATTCCTTTACATTCCATTCAATACATTTGTTATCATACTACTTCAAGTCAGCCATCAAGTCTTTGATCAGGAACTCGATCTTTCATCATGCGATGTGCAGCATAAAGTGATTCATGTAATTCCCGGCCAGCAAATGGCCAATCACAATCATCCATGGACGATGATAGGACAAAATTAGGTACTCTTGTATCGCATACTTGTAAGATTTAATATTCTGCTTGTCCAACATGTTATACAGTTTTTATATTAGTTGCACTTCTAAATTTAATTACTTGAATACTTTATACATATCATTATTCAGAGGTTCTGAGGATTTTGTCACCCAAATCAGGTATACATTATTCAAGTGACTTACTGGCCGGGAATTAAATTCACACAGGGAAATTTCAATTTTAGAAATTCGACGAGCAAATTGACCATGCGATACAAATGATGGGACCTGCATAAAGTTATAAAGCTCGTCACGATCTTCAAAATGCATGTTTTCGCAGCCTCATTGGATGAATGGTTGACGAGTTATGGCACTCAGAAAGTAGGCCAAGCTGGCCGGGAATTACATGAATCACCTTAGAAAATCATGGCACAAAAACATTTCCAATTGGCTGCTGAGCAAGTGGATAGATAGTGTTCCAAAGGTTTAATGTAGCAAAGAGAATAGAACGATCCTATTGGCCAGTTATTTTCACTTTTCTATCATATAATTGGACAGAAATTTGGTCAGGTAGCCTGCCTTACGAAGTCATCAATAGATGCGTTTAAAGGAAATTAAATTATTCCTTACAAAGATGAAGCTTCATTCAATAAATGTTGAACTATTTCAGATCGATTTATGGAATACGTAAGGCAGCTCACCTTGCGAGCCTACTAAAACCTACTGTTTCACCTTACGAATTCTGTATTAACGTTATGTAGAACGTGTGACTTGGTGTTGTATCGATCTTAGCTCTAATTCAAAAGTTATTCGGGTGTGAATATCAACAATCTCGATTGGCTGATGTGAAATCAAATCCGTGCCACTATATCCGAAATTTTTTCCTGTTTTTGCACAGCATTTATTGGAATATGCGGACAACTACACAACAAAAATTTCAACACCATCGTGGCCTCTTGCGATGAACGGGCTTGCTTGAATCTTCCAACGCAGCGACGATTTGGAAATGAAGTGCTTGGCACACATGGGAAATTGTTGTTTTCCGGGAAAACTTACTACTTGCGCGCGAACGCCAAAGTCATCAATTTATTAGTTGTTAGAGTGGTGTATGATATTTCAGAGGTCATATTTTGTGTATGATTGGTTTAAAATTCACTAATGACGTTTGTGGCACGGAACTATGCCCATACGTATAGTACATAACCTTCCACTGACGGCATGAACCATGCTTCCCGAAGAGCTACAATCGTACAAAGCAATTTGTACACGTATACAAGCACTCGCCTGAGTTTTGACTTTACATTAAAGTCAACCATATGGTGAAGAAAAATGGAGGTGTTTGATTGGTCAAAATCACACTAATTATGTTGGTTTCACTGGTGGGAGTTGAAGTTTATAGGGAGTAAACGGTGTCGATACTTGACCAACTAAGACCGTACTTGAACAGGATCATTTCTATAGTGCAGTCATCTTTACTTTGTTTTCCAAAGTAGACGATACCAATAACTTTGAGGATCGGAAGTGACCCCCTTCGTTGACTCGGGATGTCGGCGCACGTGCTGTGGACGCAAGTCCGGGTCGTGGCTGTTGATGAACGTCCACTGTTGCTATTCCAAGACAGTGTGAGCGGAGGTGGGTGTTATGAGAAGTTATTCGTTTTTTCATTTTATTGCTCAATCCTTCCTACTTTCCTTGTGCCCTCCACTTGCTCCCTTCCACGACTTCTATCTGTGGCCTGCCACTGTGGTAGTGCCACAGTGAACAACATCCTCCTTTCCAACATCTAGTCACTCAACGCGCCGTAAAACCATGCGTTCCCACTCCGCCCTTCCCCCTCACTTAACGTTATCGAAGAGTACATGTGCGCTTGACATTGAAACTGCTTTCTTTAGACACTACTATATCTCTCTGTCATACAGTCCTAAAGGTCCTTGTCCACGGGGGTCTTGACAGTGGTGGCATCCTCTTCGACGTCGCAGTGCTTGTGCTGGTGGAACAAAAACTCAATGTCTTCCAGCAAAATGTTCTTGGTCTCGGGGCAAAAGTAGTAGACAAACACGCCCGCACACGAGCAGAGTGCGGCAAAGAGGAAGAAGACGCCGTTAATGTTCAAGTACGGAAACAGCTTGGGGATGCCAATCATGAGCGCGCCCATGGTCCAGTTGGTCATGGTCGACAGCGACACGGCCATGGCCCGCACGCGCATGGGGAAAATTTCCGCGGGGTAGATCCAGCAAATGGGGCCCCAGCTGATGGCAAAGTTGAAGATGAAGAACCCCGTGGCGACGATCATGACCCATCCGGCCGACTTGTCGCACTGCAAGTCGCTCGTGTCGCCCTGGCAGCCCACCGTGAACGACGTGGCCGACACCAAGTGGCCGACGACCATGCCCGCGCCGCCCAACAAGAGCAAGCTGCGACGCCCGTACCTATCGACCCAGTACATGGCCGGGATCGTGCTGACAAAGTTGACGATCTGGAGGATCAGCAGCGACGTGAGTCCGTCGCCCAGCACGTCCTTGAAGATCTGGCCGCCGTACACAAACACGGGGTTGATGCCCGTGGCTTGCTGGAGCAGCTGCAGCGCCATGGCGATGAACACGCGACGGCGCACGGACGGGTGGAACACGTCGGCCCACGACGTGGCGTGGGTGCCTTCTTCCGCGAGCGCGTCGCCGATGGCCTTGAGCTCGTCGTCGACGTGGGTGGTCTTGCGGAGGCGGGTGAGCGTGGCTTCCGCCGCGTCGCGGCCCTTATGTTTGTACACCCATCGGGGACTCTCGGGGACGCAACAGATGCCGGCCATGACGATCACGGGGAACGCCATAGCCACGGCGTTGGTGGTGCGCCATCCGTGCTCCGTATTCTCCACGGCGATGTTGACGATCCCCGCGAGCAAGATGCCCGTGACGAGGGACATCTGCATGAACCCCGAGAGCATGCCGCGCAGTTCCTTGGGCGCCATTTCGGCCCCGAAGATGGGCAACGAGAATGACGAGATGCCCACGCCCATGCCTTGGATCACGCGCGCGATCAGGGACATGGTATGCCCCCCTCTTCGCGTGAACACCAGGATGCACGTACCGATGCAGAACAGGAACCCTGCGCTGAAGATGGTCATGCGGCGACCAAACTTGTCCGCCACCACACCGCCCACGTACGCGCCTAAGATGCACCAGATGTAGTACAGCACGTTGAACAGCGTCGTAAAGTTGAGCCAGTTGGCTGGCAGGTCCGCTGCCGTCGACGTGCACTGGAGGTATGTGTTGCCGTCGTAGGCGACGCAAAAGTCGTTCAAGAACGAATCCATCACCAGGACGCCCCCCGTCATGCCTAGATCGTAGCCAAAGAAGATGCCGCCCAGCGACGCAAACACACACACGACCACGGCGTACATCTTGGAGCCTTCCGTGGGCGTGGACGTGGTGCCGTCACCCGCGGCCTCGATGAACACCCCTCCGCCTGCCATGGTGGTCAAGTAGAAGGATGTGGAAAATGAATGATCTTTGTCGCTTTGCCTCCAATCGTCTAGCCTGACGTTAAGGCGACTTGAACGTGGAAGTTCGATGTCGTGATGTGGAAATTGTTGTGAAACCACGTGGTTTTGCAATGCTAACAGTTGTTGAAGGGATTTGAGTGGTCAAAGATTGCGTTAATGCGAGCTGGCAAGGCTTCTGGGACATCGGCAGAGATATTTGAGTTTAACGTTTAGAATTTCGCGTACCAAACCGAGGTTCGAGTTGAGTTGGCCTTGGTACTGTCTTGATTTGAAAGGCACGGACAGCATATCATCGTTGGAAGCCGCACATACCAGTAAGCTTACTAACTGTAAGTACCGTGACTGGTTGCTAAGTACTGTACGAAGTACTACTCTGTCCCAAATTACCTCCACGTTT